>NW_028318385.1:4725000-4959411 GCF_062004578.1 Staurois parvus | reverse complement strand
ACAGCACTTTGGGAACATCCAACTTCTTTTGCAATTACCTTTTGAGGCTTTCCCTACTTATGGAGGGTGTCAGTGATGGTTTCTGCACAACTGTCAGGTCAGCAGTATTTCCCATGATTGTGATTCCTACTGAACCAGACTGAGAGACCATTTAAAGGCTCAGGAACCCTTTGCGGGGGAGGAGCCTTGTCATGGCGGCATAGGAGAGCACGGAGCGGGTGCTCTCCGAATCACCTACACCATCCCAGATGCCTGCACAAGAGTGACCCGGGGACTTACCCACGAGCGATGGCTCTAGAGCGGATCCGGCGGCCCGGGAGTGGAGAGAGGAAGGTGTGCTGGGCGGCGGGGCTTGCTGCAGGAGGTCCGGACTGAAGTGCGGGGCTGCTGGGAGAGCGGGGAGTCACGGAACAGACACGTGGGAAACCGCAGAGCACTACTGGGAAGGGGAGAAAGCTGGCCGGCATCTGAAGTGAGAGTGAGGACGCCGGCTCGCTCCCCCCCCCCCCCTTGCAACATAAAGGAGAAGACACTTGTTTGATGGATGACCTGCTCCCCGTGTGTGTTAAGGTTATACACAGGGGAGTAGGGTCTGAGGAAGAAGACCCAGAGGAGTCCCCCTGAAGAGAGCAGTGGGAAGCTGAAGTTTGCAGCTGGTGGCTCGTGGCTGCCTCACCAGAAGAAAAAGCAACCAGAGGGTGAGTGTGAGCAGCACGACCTAGCAAATTGTGATTATATGGTGACTGTATGTTTAAAGAGGGGTGGACTCCCTGGGGAAGATTGAGTATAAGAGGAACTAGCAGCCCTGGAAGAAGGAGAACATAGTGGGAAAGTGGAAAATAACCACGTGTTGAAATCTAGATACCTGGTCTGTAGCTGTTAAACCAAGGTGGTTCCTGTATTTAATTGAATAAAACCCACAGAAGAGATGAAGAATAAAAACGTTAAAAGCAGTGGGCTAAAGGGGTCCCAAGTAGGCACGATAAAAAAAATATACGTCTCAAGGTAATGTGACCCCAGAAAGATTTCAAGATATCGGTGATAAAAGCGAGTTGGAAACGAGCTTGGAAGCTAGCCCGAGACTCTCCCTGGGAACAAAGTATAATAGCCAACAAATATTAGAGAATGTGGAGAGGAAAAATCTGGAAAGTGAACTACAAGTACCAAATAAGAAAGAGATGGCAGATATGTTCAAAAGTCTAGAAAAAACAAAACAAGAACTGACAATCATATAGAGTGATTTAGGGCAGTTGCTATTGCGGATGGAGGAGACAGAGGAAAGAATTAAAAATCATGCCCAATCTATCTCTGGTTTAGAAAAAAGGACAAAAGATATTAAGAAAGAGCAAAAAAGACTGTTGTATAGGATGGAAGTACAGGAAAACAGGGAGAGAAGGAAGAACTTTAGGGTAAAAGGTATCCCGGAGTCCGTGAAGGGAGAGGAAGTGAGAGACTTTATCTGTAAAATCCTAAACTCCATAAGAGATAGACCAGAAACAGAACAGGTAAATCTGGAAGAGGTTTTTAGAATTGGAAGGATTCAACATGGAAATGGAGAAAAGAAATCCAGAGACATAATTGTCCAATTCCAAAAGATGTGTGATAAAGAAGAGATATGGAGAAAGATTAAGGGAAGATCAAATATTAAATATGGAGAAATAAATATACAGATATTTGCAGATCTGACAACAGAGACACTTAGGAGAAGAAGATCTCTGAAACCCCTGTTAGAGCAAATGAAAAAACAAAATGTGCACTTTAGATGGGGTATTCCGGAGTGTCTAATCGGATGGAAGAATGGAATTACAGCCTACTTGAGATTTCCTGAGGATTTAAGAGACTTTTGTGATAGACTTGATTTGCAAATTATAGAAATTTCGGGTTGGGAGGAGGAGGTAGGAGATAGTGGGGCCAGAGTAAAGGAAGACTGGCAGTTAATTGGGAGAGGAAGATAGAGGATTTTTTTTTCTCTCTCTCTCTCTCTCTCCCTACTTCCTGTTCGCTCGAATGAAGTACATCTTAGTGGAATCATCTTGAGTTTATGAAATAGACAAGGGGCATCTGGGGGGGTGGGAGGTGGGAGAGGCCGTTCATGGGAGGAGCTCAACCCCAAGGTACAAAATCTATGAAGGGTTTAGATCCTCAACAGATTTATAGGCAAACTATTAGCCTAAAATGGGTGGGAGGGAGGGAGGAGGAGGGGGGAGGGCAAGCCATAGGCCTAAAGCGGAAGGGAGGGAGGGAATCGGAAGGGGAGGGGGGAGAGGGTTTTTTTAAAACTGACATCTGCCATAAAAGAAGAGATAGAGGGAAATGGAAGAAGAAAGGAGATGGTAAAATGGAAAGATGACAAATAAACAAAATATGGAGGAAATACAGTTCATAACTCACAATGTAAATGGGTTGAACTGTCCAAGTAAAAGATTTAGGTTATTTAGAGAACATAGAGCGGCCTCAGTGGTATTCTTGCAAGAAACGCACCTCGAGTTAAAAAAAAAATCTTAAGTTGAAATCTAGATACCATCCGGTTTGGTATTATGCGGATTCCCCAATTAAGAGAGCAAAGGGGGTGGCTATAGGATTTGCAAAAAATGTTAGGTTTGAACTAGAAGATAGGAATACCGATCCGGATGGGAGGTTTCTGTTTTTGAAAGGCAAATTGCAAGATATCGAGTGTACACTAGCAAATATATACTGCCCTAATAGGAAACCAGAGATGTTTTTGAAAGGGGTTTTGAAGAAATTGATGGATTTCTCTAAGGGATATTTAATAGTGGCAGGAGACTTCAACCTATGTATGGACCCACAAATAGACACAACTTCTACAGTGTCGAGAGAGGGAAACAAGTCGATGAGAATATTGAACAAGGTGATGAGAGAGAGCCAATTGGTGGATAGCTGGAGAATAGCAAATAACAGAAACAGAGACTATACCTTTTATTCTAACGCTCATAAAACATACTCCAGATTAGATTATATATTGATAGATCATCGTCTCATCGAAGATTTGTCTAGTGTTAAGATAGAACTAATGACCCTTTCGGATCATGCCCCCGTTGCATTAAAATTAAGATGGGGAGGGAGGTCGTCGGGAGGACTGACATGGAGGCTGAACGAGGCACTTCTCATGGATCAAGATACTGAACGGAAAATTAGGGAGGAGATAGGGAGATTTTTTGAGGAAAATGAAACAGGAGACGTATCAAGGGCTACAGTGTGGGAGGCGCACAAAGTATACATCAGAGGAATCCTAATTGCGATTGGGGCAAAGAAAAAAAGGGAAAGGAGAGAAAGGATTAGTGAGCTTTTAAAGGAAATAGCTGAGTTGGAACTCCTACATAAAAGTAATATAATGAAAGAGAAGAAAAAATGATAAAAAAGAGGGAAGAATTAGAGAAAGTATTGGAGGAAGAAAAAACGAGAATTTTTCATAAAATCACGGGAGAAAGATATAGATGGGGAGATAGACCGGGAAAATATTTGATGAGAACTCTGAGGAAGAAAAAAAATAGAAATTATATAGATAAAATAAAAAATTTCAAGGGAGAATTAGTCCACTCAACTAAAGAAATTGCAAAAGTTTTTAAGGATTACTATAGTAAATTATATAATATTGCCCCTAACGACCCTACAAATAAGATCAAAAAGGTAAATGAGGAGAAAAGAAGAGAATATCTAAGAAATGCAGGATTACCAAAATTAAGCGAAGAATTATTAAACTCCTTAGAATCTGAAATCTCACAGGAAGAACTAAAAACCGCATTAAAAAGCTTTAAGTCGGGGAAAAGCCCGGGCCCAGATGGGTATACTGTGAGGTACTATAAAAAATATAGTGACTTACTACTACCTAAATTAAAGAGATATATGGATGCGTTGGGAGGAGAGATGGAGATGAGACAGGAATCCCTACAGGCCCAGGTGGTTTTGATACATAAGGAAGGTAAAGATATCTCCCAGTGTTCAAGTTATAGACTGAACACAGATACGAAGTTGTATGCAAAGGTTTTAGCGAATAGGTTGAGGGATCTGATGCCAGATTGGATACATGGGGACCAGGTGGGCTTCGTCAGAGGAAGGGAGGGTCGAGATAATGGGTTGAGATCCCTGATGCTTATTCAGAAAAGTCGAACGGGAAAAAATCCAGTACTGTTGCTCTCAATAGACGCGGAGAAGGCGTTTGACAGGGTTAATTGGAGCTTCATGATGGATACGCTAGAGGCTTTGGAACTGGGTAACAGGATGAGGAGATGGATTGGAAGACTGTATGAAGGACCTTCCGCGATGATAATGGTAAATGGAGAGAGATCAGAGTCTTTTTTAATGACAAACGGAACTAGACAGGGTTGCCCACTATCCCCATTGTTGTTTGTTTTGTCATTGGAACCCTTGCTATTAACAATCAGGAAAAATATAGATATAAAGGGAATTAACGTAGGAAAGATAGAGCACAAGGTTGCCGCATTCGCGGATGGCCTATTATTCTATATTGGTAACCCTAGGATAACGCTTCCTAACCTAATGAAAACATTGAAGGAATATGGAGAATTGGCAAACCTAAAAATTAATCCGAGTAAAACAGAGATATTAAATATAAATCTTCCAAAGAGCGAAAAAGAAATGATACAGAGAGAGTTCCCCTTTATATGGAAAGATAGAGAAATAAAATATTTGGGAGTGAATCTTACTTCTTCACAGAAAAATCTTTATAAAGCAAATTATATACCATTGTTAAATGAGATTAGGGAGGAATTGAAGAGAATCGGAGGAGGAAATCCTTCGTGGTTAGGTCGTATTAACTTAATAAAAATGGTAATTCTCCCTAAGGTTTTGTATAAACTCCAAATGATTCCCATTAAACTCCCAGGGACATACTTTAGAACAATTAAGCAAATGGTAACAAGATATATATGGAAAAATAAAAAACCTAGAGTATCATATGAAGTGCTAAGTAGAAATAAAGAAAAGGGTGGGGTGGGAATGCCGGATCTCAAAAGATATTATAGAGCAGTGATCCTATCAAGAATTTTTGACTGGAAACACAATACAAAGAGTAAAAATTGGGTTACAATAGAAAATACACTTAGTGGGAAAGATTTGAGTGGGATCGTTTGGGTGTCAACACAGTTTAGAGAATTAGCTGAGAGCACAAGTTCATACACTAGGATTGTTTTGAAAGAATGGGATAGATTGCACAAACAGAGGAATTGGGATTTTAACTCACTGTTAATGCCATTAAGAAATTCAGAGTTTTTCCCCCCAGGTAAAGAGGAAATCACGGGTAAATGGATTAAGAAAGAGGATGCTCAGTTGAGAGACGTAATGGAGGGGGTAAACTTAAGAACACTAGAGGATTTGAAAAGGGAAGAAGGAGGGATTTTCACTAAGATAGATATATGGAGGTATAATCAATTAAAACAATTCATGGGGAAACTGACGAAGCCCCTTAGAATTAGAAAAGATTGGAATTTATTTGAGAAATTTTTTGAAGTTCGAGGTGATGGGAAACACAGCACTGCTAAAACATACAAAATTCTCACTGATTTAGATAGTAAGGTAAAATTAAGATATATAGAAAAATGGGAAAGGGATTTGGGGGTGGAGTGGGAGGAACATACACAAAGAAAAATATATAGAATGATACATGGAAATGTTAGCATGCGGGAGGTGGAATTGAACTATAAATGTTTAAATAGGTGGTATATCACTCCGATGGTAGAGCACAAAATGAGTGGTGAGAAACAACCTGGGTGTTGGCGAGAATGTGGAGAGGAGGGCACAACGTATCACATGTGGTGGGGGTGCCCAAAAATACAAGTTTACTGGAAAAAGGTTATAAATCAAATTAGGAATATCACTGAAATTGAGATTGGTTTGGACCCTGAAACATGCCTTTTTCATATTACAGAAATATCAATGAATAAATTTAAAGATATGGGTATAGAGTGCTACTTAAATGCAGCTAAAGGATTGATACCTAGGTTTTGGCGTAAAGTGGAGGCACCGAAGGTAGATGACTGGATAGACAGAGTGGATCAGATTGTTAGAATGGAGAAACTATACTATATACAGGAAGACAAGATGGAGGTTTATTATACAAAATGGAAGAAATGGGAGGAATTTAGAGCAAAGAAGAAAGAAGTTACTCCGTGAATAAGAATAAAGATGGGAATCAGACAGATGTCAGGGGTTTATTGAAGAGGGGTGGGAGGGAGGGGGCGTTGAGGGAAGGGGGTTAAGGGGAGAAAATGATTTGCAATAAGTGTTTTTTAGAAGAAATTTGTTATGTTGTATTTTACTACTTCTTGTGTTGGAAATACTTATATTGCTATATTTGAAAACAAATAAATATTTTAATTAAAAAGAAAAAAAAAAAAAAAAGGAACCCTTTGCAGGTGTTATGGCTTAATTAGCTGATTAGAGTGGGACACTTTGAGCCTAGAATATTGCACCTTTTCACAATATTCTAATTTTCTGAGATTGTAGATTTGGGGTTTTCATGAGCTGTAAGCCATAATCATCACAATTATTACATGAAAAGCAAGATAGTTCAAGCCGTGATTTGTCATGAGTCTATCTCATATATTAGTTTCACCTTTTAAGTTGCATTACTGAAATAAATGAACTTTTGCACGATATTCTAATTTTTCGAGTTTCACCTGTATTTATGTAAAAAGGTATGGTGGTTTATCACAATTTTGCAGGCTCACACAATTATGATGCTTCACATATTTATTGTCTGTTTATATTTTTGGCATCTTTTATATTTTTTCCAAAAATTGGGGATGATGATGTGTTTGCATATTTGACATAATAATTTTCATTTCTCAGGTTTTTTTTGTTATTAGTTATTGTAAGTTCCCTTTTAGAAAATAAAATGTTTTGGAGGTTATAATTAATCTTTAGCGTGTGTTTGTGTGTGGGGGGAAGGGGGATACAGTCCAGAGGTGAAGGGGTTAAGCAAGGCCTGTTCATAACATAACCTGATTTATACTTTACCACAGAGCTAAAATTTTCAGTAGAATAGAACTTGCTTAAAACAGAAGATAAGATCATCTCCAAAACCACTGATTCCTTTGTCGATTTTGCACTGCTCTTGTTCTCTTTGTTTTGTGTAAGATTCTGAAGGACATCAATCTAGGACACTGAAAGATGCTTACTTTATATGCTTGCTCATTTCTTGTAAATATTCTCTCCTTGGGCCCTCCCAGATTATTTGGATCTTTTGTCCCAATGGCTTGTTTAGCACTTTGATCTCAGTTTTTGGCTTTAACAGCCTGGATGTTGAAGCCCAGGTTCTGAGGGACAGGGAACTGTCAGATTTGGTTATCCCTTAAAAGCTAGGAAATCGACTTCTTCAAAGTCTACCATCACATCTGGAAGGCATATTTTTCTTGGTGCTGGTCAGAGAAACTATTTTTGGAAGTTCTCCATGAGACACACATTCTTTTCTTTATCTAGTCTGAAAAAACATCCATCCCGCACCTTAAAGTGGTAGTAAACTTGTAAAAAAAAAAAAAAAAAAAAATAACTTTCTCCCCTGAAGGTAAAGGCATAATGTGCATTGCATACTAGCACATTATGAAAGACCTACCTTGAAACAAAGATTTCCAGCAATGAGCTGTCGCCTTTGCAGAGGATTCCATCTTTACCCAGTCTTCCTTCTGGGTTTGTGGGTTGTGGCCTCTTGAATAGCCGAGCCACGATGAGGTCACGCACGGAGCTCTGAAGGAACAGAACAGATATTCCATTCCAATAGAGAACATGTGCAAGTGACGTCACCGGCTGTCAATCAAGCGAATATCTCCTAAATGGTGCAGATATTCATTTAACTTTTACATCTTATGGAAGATGCACAAACACCACAAATCTTAGCCTTAGCGGTAGTTTTTCAGAAAGCATTTGCATCTCACTCTTTAGTGAGTGTCGGTTAAGTTCTCTTGCTCATTCAGAAACCACCTTTTGAACCTATTATGGATATTCTTTTGTCTACCCTTACTTTCAAGGTTTCCTTTCTTGTTGCCATCACTTTAGTGAGATGAGCCATGAATTTGCACCTTGAAGGATACGTTTACCTTTTTGAATATGTTCCAGCATCTGCAGCTCTCCCTCTGCTGCCCTCCTCCACATGACAGCATACCGGGGATCTTCTCCCTGCACCCGTTGCCACTATTTAAAAAGAACGTGTCCGTTCATTTATACCGTCAGCCTTTGCAGCTGATGGCTTGCAGTTCTCAATGTATTGTGAGGGATCTGGTGAGCGCTCTTGTACTCTTTTGAGCTTCATGGACTGCAGTAACTGCCTGCCCATATCAAAGGTATGAACTAACCGTGTACTGACAGCCTGAAAAAGCCTGACATTGACATTGTACAATGTCAATCTGCTGATCGTGGGAGCAATGATTTACAGGCTCCCTGCAAAAAAATGTGCATTTTTTTTTTTTTTTTTAAAGTGAGTTTATCCTTTAACCTATAATGAACCTTTTCTTTTGTTGTTTTGAGGACCAATGCCTATCTTCCTCCCAAGATGTGTTTTTCTTTCAACTTAACCAGAACATTTTTTCTGCCATCCCTCTTTCCTGCCTCTAAACATTTTAAGGCAGTTTCTTTCCATTGTCTGGATGTGGTATGCACTTTTGAAGTTTATCTTTCAGCTACTGCTCCCTTTCAACTGTCTGACTCTTACTTGTTTGCCATTCCTGAAGGTACCCATAGGGGACAACCTACTTCAAGTTCCACTATTGCCAGATGGATTTGGCAGCTCAGCGTTCACACCTATGACCTGAAGAGCAAAGTTCCACCTTTCCCTGTCAAAGTACAATCCACCAGAACAGTTAGTACTTTGTGGGCTTTTCAACATCAGGCATCTGTTTCTTAGATAATGGAAGACTGCCGCCTGGACTTCTGTTCAGACTATCGTTAAGTTTTACGAAGTGAATGTTCAGGCCTCATCTGACACAGGCTTCGTTTAATCGTAAGCTTGTATAGATGGCTCTGTAGGCTTTATTTAGCTAATTCTGTTAATCTGTTGATTATTCTGGGTTTTTTGGTGCTGTCACCATATCTCAATGAACTGCTTTTGAACATCCCAATGTATCTGAATACTTCATCCTGTGTCTCTTAATGTACAAATAAGAAAATAGGATTTCTTTTTTCCTTGCTGTGAAATGCTTTTCTTGGTGTACATTTAATGGTCACAGGTCCCTCTCCCTGTTATGACCCACTACTGCTGCTGTTTGCTACAAAGCTGAGGCAGGCTGGGACTGGAAGGGGTTACACTGAGCTGTCCTTAGTGTCCAGTCCCATGAAGGCAGCAGCATAACCCAGTGTACCTTAATACTTCGTCCTGTGTCCCCTAATGTGCTCCAAGAAAAGGATTTTACGGTATGTCAAAAATCCTGTTTGTCTGCCTTTATTAGAAATATAAAAAAAAGCCTGTGAAGTATTCCCTTCTATAGTTCTCTACAAATCCATAGTCAACTGCAAAATTTTGTTTAACCAAAAGTTCAACGTCAGAGCCTGCCTTTTCCATGGATCCATAGACTACACAAAAGCAGCTGTGCATTGCATAAGCTATTGCATGTGATTACATTCTGATTTTTCATGGTGGTTTTTAGCTGCCCGTGACTGCTGGATTTTACTTCAGTATATAACAGGTTACTAATGCAGTTTACCTTTCTCACTGTTGATATATTGACAAGAAAACATTTTCTGAAGTCTAATAATTATTCTCTACATTGTGTTTATTCTATAGAGTCATGTTGGTCGCAAACGTGTACATGAAGCAGACTCGGAAGCCAGTACTTCATCATTCTCAGAGACAACAACACAACGTGAAAAGAGGGCAAAAAAATAAGACCTTTTTTTGTTGTTGTTGTACACTGTGACCTGTTGTTGTTTTGGTTTTTTTTTTATATAGCAGTTAAGCTCTGTTTTTTATACATTACTTCTTGGCGCAGTTCTATATTTTTCTAGCTGTTACTATGTGTACATACAATATTTCCTGATAAAAAAGAATGTGTATTTTTACAACTGGGCATGTGGTGTTTAATACCTAGGATATAATGTACAGTCTTGTTAGATGGGAAACCCAAGTATGGGTATGTAGAAAGGATGCTTAGATGTTGTGAACATTCAGGGAGCTTAGTGACACATACTGTAGTTCACTGTCCGAGCCAGGAGCATCAACATGTTTTTGTTGTAAATATCCATTTCTGTTAACTGCAAGTCAATGTCCACCTCAAAATCATGCCATTTGAACAAATATAATATTGTAAATCAAGGCTGAGAAAAACAAATTTTGAAAATAATATTTATTACCATTTTTATGTAAAGTTCTTAAAGGTTTGCCCAAAACTGATATATTTTGGTAGATGCTAGAAATATTAAGTACCCAATGGTTCCTTCATCTCTTGGGGACTCTGGTGGTAAGATCTCTGCCAAGTAGTTCCCAGGTATGTCTTGGATTTCTTTACGTATTTTATTTTTGGGGCTAACTCAGCCCACAAGTGTCTAACTATCACGAAAATAGTACTTTTAGGTGGTTTGGCCCTTTTGGATTTGTCACATGTATCTGCAGACACAGCTGAGAGCATCTCTTGCACAGCTGGTCCTAAATTTCCTAAATGCCCATAAACAACATTTTCACATTAGCCTTTAAACCTCGGTCACATCGATCCTGACTTTAAAATTGTGCAACTTCAATGTAAGTTGCACGATTTCAAAGTCGGGATGTCATTGCGATTTGAGATGCGATTTGCAAGACAACTCACACAGATGTCTATGCAAATCGCAACAAAAGTAGTGCATGAACTACTGTAGAAATCAGTGCGGCTCCGACCAAATTGGAACCACACTGATATGACCGCTGTAATTGCGGACAATATGGTGCAACTTGGCATGCAAATTGCAAGTCGCATGGCATGCAAATCGTATGCCAAATCGCACCCAGTGTGACCAGGGTCTTGGGTGTAGTAGATGCTTAAAAGGCTGCTGCATGCTTGATGAAACAAACTGAGTAATAATTACTATTTTCAAATTCTAGCCTTATAAAATCACATTTCCTAAAAAGGTTGCCATATGCTTCAAAGTACAAGGGTAAACAAAAACTTACTGATCCACCTTCCTTGAACTCCTAATCTAACCTAGAATCCCCTTTCTCAGGCCTAAAATCTTCTTCAGCATCAGGTGCACCAGCTCAATACTTCCCCCTAGACCTGAATAGACCATATGCAAAACTAGGGGAGAGAGGGAGGTTAGGTTAGGGCAGAAGAGGTAAGGTCAGTGGCATTGACTGACTCTATCAAAATACAGACACTGCAGTTGTGTTGTTGCTCTCATCCTGCATATTCTTTTTTACCAGGAATATAACTAGGAATAAATTAGAGTACTATAACTTGTATAGATTTTTTTTATATTTTTTTACATGTCCAATTTATGTTTCCAAATATAACCAAACCGAATGTAGAATGTGGTTCTAGACCTCAGTTTGTACAGACCACCGGGTTTATTCACAGAGGCCAAGTAAAGTCATACAAATTGCTGTAACTCCGTGCCATCAATTCAGAATCTTTCATTGCTTTGACCAATCTTTAAATCTCATTACTGTTGGCTACTTGCAGTTTGCCTTTACTCTTTGTATTGCCTTCCGGAATAATTGTGTAAATAAGTTGTGTAAATTTAGTCTTTCACTGACTGCAAATGGTGAGTGTTTTCATAATAAAGCTAGCCGTACATGTAGCAGTTGTGGGCACTGGCCCTGACTTGCACTCAGAAGCAGAAGGCCCAGTCTTTATCAAAGTTATCATACACTAAAATTTCCAGTCCTCCCTAATCAAGCCATTTGGCTCTAGTGTAAAACCTCCAGACTGTTCGCGAAACAAAAACATGTGCATGCTCACCTCATCAGGCACAGGATCTCACAATATGATACACATGCGTTGTGACATACTTTGGTGTGCTGTATATTCCTGACCCCTTCTCTCTGCCCTACCCTTGCATTCCCCAGAAGCTGTTGTTCACAGTGCACATGACTTCAGGGACAGTAGATTGATATCTTCAGGGCAGTATGCATGTATATATCCAGATTCATTGTTCTGACCAAGCTAAAGCTCTTTCTACTTCTAATGTGTAAATAAAGTTATATAATATCATTTCATTTGAGTTCAGCAACTTGTAAAAAAAGAAGAAAAAAAGTAACACCCATTTGTTGTGCCACTAAATGACTGATTTGGAGCCACTTTGGGTGCATCATAAGCATAATGCTCTGCTAATTAGAGCAAATGTGTTTTGTCTGTCCAGTGACTACTTATTTGTCTGAATTCGAAGTTCAACAACCAACAGATAGTTGGTAATCTTAAAGCAGAACTAAAGTCATAGATACTTACCTTGGCTCCCAATGGTCTAGCACCTGCGAGGTCCCTCTTTGGCATCTTATCTATGTTTTTTTTTCCAGGGTTCGTATTTCCCACGCATTTGCAGGAGTTCAGTCATCCTAGCTCACAGGCACAGTGCCAGAATGTATATTGAGCTTCGCATATACAGCTCCGTGTAGGTTTGTTATATTACGGAAGAGCCATTGCATGTCTCTTCTGCAATAAAGAGCCTGCCTGCTTTCAATTAAATAAAAAAAAAAACTAGTTCTGCTTTAAAAGATCAGATCTGCCTCCTAAATCATTTTGTCCAGTCAGCCCATAAACAAAAGCGCCATAGGACAGCTGTCTCTTAAGAGGGAAAAGGAGCCATAAGGCTTAATCCACAAAGCTTTGAAACCAGAAAAAGGCATTCTAATTTAGCCATGTGACTATAATTCTCAAATTACCTTGCAGTCAGCTGAATTGAGCCTAAAGTGACGTAACTGCTGCCGGAGCATGGCAGCATCCCTTTAGAACTGTAACCATGAATATAGGTAAGTCCTCTGGCTGTTCTGTAAAGTGGATGAGCCCATTTGCAATGTAAGCTGGCCCTATACTATACAATTAGATTGTACAATCTACTTTTACCAAAACTATGTAATATGAGGAAAAACCTAAGCAATCCATTCAATTTGCATGTGATCAGGCAGGCCCTACATAGTTGATAGCAGATCTAAAGGAGATTGTATAATATATGTTCACCAGTAGGTCCTCTAAGTTTCAGATCCAAGACAGATTTTGTTGTTTGAGATCTGAATTGCTGTGTTAGATGATGGCATATTGCCTGAAGGCAAACCGTAACTGTCATTGATTTGACTAAGCTAAACCAAAGCTGGTAAGCTGTGAAATCTTTAGAATTGTTCTTTTGTGCAATTAAATAGTGTAGGCCCTAAAATCTGGAGTGTATTAGTTTACTCCCTGATTATACAAATGAAACGCCTAGTGGATGTTATCAAGGATCCAGTAACATAAAAAGTTACTTGTGGGTATATAATAGACCAGAAGTGCTCACGTTGTTAGTGGCCCATAGGGGGAAAAAAAGGTCAAGATTAATAGATCAGTCTGCAATCCTTTTCAGTTCTCCGACAAAACTAGCTTTGTATTGTTTACAAGTTACCGCTTAGGCCTCATGCACCCGGCCATATTAACATTCTTCTGGATTTTTCTGCTTCTTCCTGGCATTGTTTTGGTGCGATATGCACGTTTACAGGCGTATGGCATTTTAAAAGTGTATGCGTATAAACTCCTTTTACTGTCTAGAATATTCAGTTATTCTTAATGCATATTTTACATGCAGGTTTGGGGGACAATGTGCATGGACGCTGGCTAAAATCGAGCTGAGTTCAGAGGCATGAAAATAAGAAATTTAAAAAACTCTAGGAGCCCTTTTAGATTTTGTGTTGACCTCGGGAGAGTAATTCATTGTGTATCGATCTTCAGAGGTCTTTTGACAGGCAGTGAGGTGGTGTTTACATGTCATCTCCTGTTTTAACACCTAGAAACCTGCACCACAACCACATGCATCGTACACAGTTGTGGTGCAGCCCCATCCTTTTAAATGGATCACATTCGGTAAGTGTTACCGTCTGCTGACAGTTGGGATAAATTTTGCTGTGCCAAAATGTACACCACCATCTTCTGCCTCTGCAGCTTAAGGAGGAGAGGGGGGGATGGTAAGAAAGCTGCTCAGTCATGTGTTTTTACCACCCACCATCTGCAAGTGTAAATTTGACCTAAAAGTGTTTTTTGCCTGTGTACATGAGGACTTGTACACTTGAATTCGTGGGATTTGTGGATCACTGTCCAAATGAATGAAATTTACTGTATCCCGTATGCTAGTAAGATTGCTTTGTGGAGGCATGACAAAGCCTTTTAAGGATCATTAGCGATCTCAAACATCAGAACACTTACACCCCCACAGACACTTTCTGTAATGTAAGCAAATAACTCCCTAGACATATATAATGTAATCCGACATCTATCACTAGGTTTCTATTATGTGACTTGTCTCTCTGACATTTTTCTTGTCAGAAAGACATTGAAAAAAATGATGCTTTAATGATGGAAAATAATTCTTCCATTGCATTCGGTTACGCTTGAAACATGCAGATTGTTCTTGTCACACCAAAACAGCGATTTCAAATGAATGCATCTGCCTTCATGTCATATAGCACAAGTTATTGGCTGCTTTGCCAAGTATGCACTTTAATAGCGTAAAGGTTTTTTTTTTTTTTGTATATAGACAGATGTTTTATGTTTTGTAAATGTTTGGCCTCTTAAAGAATCTTGGTAAACACTGAAAATGATATGCAACTTTTAACATTCACCACTGAAAACAAAACCTTCTGGTTCTAGTTCAC
This sequence comes from Staurois parvus, assembly GCF_062004578.1. NCBI lineage: Eukaryota > Metazoa > Chordata > Amphibia > Anura > Ranidae > Staurois > Staurois parvus. The sequence goes on along the minus strand of NW_028318385.1, from coordinate 4,944,641 downwards.
TGAAGTAAAGTGAAGTGCTCAAATCCTTTGATGTGTGGGCTGGAGGAGAGTGTGTCCATATGTGTCATCACATATTAATACTGAATATTGCTTTCATACTCAAGACAAATACTGTATTGGTGTACTCCTGTCATACCCAACCTCTCCTTGTGAGAATGTTAGACACCTGATCGTACTGATATCAATACTTTGAATGATTTGTATTTCCTCAGGATCAGTAGCTCAGACACATTCCTGAAAATGTACAAGCTTATTCTGTGTCTGTGACTCAAAAGTATTAAAGCCAGGCAAATGGCATTTTGTGCAGGAGGCCATTATTTTAGGGATGCATTGTTCTGAATGTCCAGTAAGGTGCATAATTTAAAGCACTTAAAGTAATATGTAACATGTACTAGTGTGTACAGAAATTGGAAATGATACACCGTTATGTTTCTTGTGGCAGGTTCCGTTTGATACATATTCGGAGTTGAAATGTTCCTAAAAGCTTTTGCATATTTCTATAAACTGCTGAGAAATGTATTTTTTTCTGTTTGATGGCTCTCATTGAAAATATTTTTTTTTTTTAATAAAATGTTGGCAATAAAGTTGCACCTTGTTAAAATTTTTGAGTCTGATGTCCTCTTTACAGTTGTATTTCATTTGAGTCTGATGTCCTCTTTACAGTTGTATTTCATTTATCTAAATACAACCGGTTTTCACCGTACCACCCAGAGTGTTGAGGAGAGTTTTCAACTGAGAGGGGTTAGATCTAGTGTAGTATAATGCTGATGGTAAACAATTGTTACCACTTGCTGTTACTAAATCTCTTTTATTTCTTGCATGTTGGTGGGTGGGGAGGCAAAGTAATGTTTCTTCTGTGTACTTGGATCACTATTAAAGTGGTTGTAAAGGCTAAAGTTTTGAGCCTTCTGTGTGCAGCAGCTCCCCCAGCCCCCTCGATACTTACCTGAGCCCTATTGTGATCCAGCGTTGTGCACGACAGCCTCATCTGTCCCAGGTCTTTGCCTCCTCACTAGCTCAGACAGCAAGCAGGAGCCATTTGCTCCCGCTACTGTCCATCACAGCCAGTCAGCCAATGAGAGAGAAGGGGTGGGGTCAAGGCATGGCTGCGTGTGAATGGACACACAGAGCAGCGGGTGTCCCCATAGCAAGCTGCTTGCTTAGGGGGCGCCCAACAAAAAGGCGCCAGGAGCAACAGCAGGGGACCTGAGAAGACGATCAGGGCTGTTCTGTGCAAAACAACTGCACAAAGCAGCTAAGTATAACATGTTTTGTTATTTTACAAAAAAAAAAAAAAAATAACCTTTTAGTATTTCTTTAAACTCTCTCATATAAATAAACTTGCTGAATTTTTATTCTGCAAATTTGAGTTAACTGGCTGTCATGCTTATGCTGTTTTTGCAAGACTCAGTCCCTAACCTGGAACAAGTATGCAGATGACTTTTGCATTTAGGCTACATTTGCACAGGCATTTAAGCTGGCCATACATGGGTCGAATTCCAAAAGAATTTTCTTTCGAAAACCTATTCTAAGAATCTTCGTTCTAATTTCACACCATTGGTGGGTCACCGAAATGGCCAATTTTCGGGTGGCCATCGAATTTGAGTGATTGGGCATGTTGGAATTTTTTTGAAAAATGAACAAATTTCAAATCAATGATGGGAGAATAATGCAAGAAATCTAAACAAAAAAATAAGTGTGAGCTCTGACCTGGAAAGAAAAGAAAATTCCCAGCCACGAAAATTCTTTTCTGTAGCAACATGAGGTGACATTGAAGGCTTGGTTGGTTGAACTTCAAAATCAATGGTGGCACCATCGGAATACAAAATGCTCGAAATTTCAGCTTTCCTAAAGAAAATTTGTTCGGAATTTGACCCATGTATGGCCTGCATTAGCCACGGTTTTGTGAACAGGCACAAATAGCTGCAGTCATCAACAGCTTGTCATTACAGTGTACAAGCTTGGTGGCCACAGCCATCTGCACACCGCTGTCAATCCCAGCAGCAGGTATTAGAAGATTCCGCCCACTGGGATTCGCACCATGGTCAAATGCCCACACAAATGTAACCTAATTCTCGTTTTTGCTAAATGAATTGATGCTGTGGGTCTGTGGCTCTAAGTACGGAAGCCATTGGGGTTAATTTATTAAAGGCAAATAGGCTGTTTACTTTCTCAAGAAAAATGTTCCTTTATTTTAGTGAAGGTGATGAAAATTCACTTTGCCAATCTAGAAAAAAAAACGCAAGATATTTTTGTTTGTATACAATTGGATGATGGAAGTTAGCAAAGCTTCACCTCATTCACGAAGCTAAGGGAATTTCCTATGCAAAGTGAATAGCCTAAAATTTACTATGTAAAAAAAACTAATTCTCTCACCGCGCTAGAGAAAAACTTGTGTAGATGAAATTAATCTTAACATAAGTTATTGTTGCCACCTTTTTCCAATACCTTCAATCGGGAATCATAGGCACGACAGCGCTAGAACAAATACAAAAATTCTCAAAATATAAAGAAAAGCAGCCAGTGTCCACTGATGAACTTAACCACTTAAAGTCCAGACACTTTCACCCCCTTCCTGTCCAGGCCAATTTTCAGCTTTCACTGCTATCACACTTTGAATGACAATTGCGCGGTCATGCAACACTGTGCCCATGTGAATTTTTTAGCATTTATTTGAGACAGATTAAACTTTATTTTGGTGGTATTTATTCACCACTGGGATTTTTTTTTTTTTTTTTTGCTACCGTATATACTCGAGTATAAGCCGAGTTTTTCAGCACATTTTTTGTGCTGAAAAACGCCCCCCTCGGCTTATACTCGAGTCAACGTCTGCAGATGACATGCCGTCCCTGTCATCTGGACACAACCCCGGGATCAATCCTCGTCGGTGATTGGCCGCCGGAACTGTAGCTCAGGAGAGGCACACAGGCGCCCAATCACCGGCGAGGAGGTGGAGCTTGGAGAGGAGGAGCCGAGCGGCACCGCGAAGATCGAGCGAGTGAAGAGGAGGAGAGCGGCCGGAGAAGGAAGACATCTGACCGGTAAGTGTGTACCATGGGAGAGGGAGGGGGCGAGCGAGCCCAGGCTGGAGCAGGGGTCACCAACGATGGGGCACTATTCCTCCCCCCACTGACACCAACGATGGGGCACTATTCCTCCCACACCGACACCAATGATGGGGCACTATTCCTCCCCCCACTGACACCAACGATGGGGCACTATTCCTCCCACACTGACACCAATGATGGGGCACTATTCCTCCCCCCACTGACACCAACGATGGGGCACTATTCCTCCCCCCACTGACACCAACGATGGGGCACTATTCCTCCCACACTGACACCAATGATGGGGCACTATTCCTCCCCCCACTGACACCAACGATGGGGCACTATTCCTCCCCCCACTGACACCAACGATGGGGCACTATTCCTCCCCCCACTGACACCAACGATGGGGCACTATTCCTCCCCCCACTGACACCAACGATGGGGCACTATTCCTCCCCCCTCGGCTTATACTCGAGTCAATAGTTTTTCCCAGGTTTTTGTGGTAAAATTAGGTACCTCGGCTTATATTCGGGTCAGCTTATACTCGAGTATATACGGTATATAAATGAAAGTCCAAAAGTTGAGAAGTGTTTTTCTTACAAAATTTTGCAAATCTTTCTTCATAATTCTTTGCCAAAATGTATTCATCTATCTTTTTAGTAAAACAAATAACCCAAATTGGTTTATAACCAAAAATAATTTTTCAAACAATATTTTTATATTATTTATGTGTTGGTTTTTTATTTAACATACTGTCACCTTAGCAGTACAGTGTTCCCATAGTGACACTGTACTACTTGTGGGGGGTGATGAAGGTTTTTTTTTTTTTCTTTTTGTACACTGCTTTTACACCCGTAAAGGCTGCAGCCATTGAGACATACTGTGCGAGCTGTGATTGGTCACAGCTTGTCACATGGTACAAGGCTGTTGTGAATAGTCTTGTACCAAGTGACCTCTGTGATTATTCACAGATTTCACATGTAGTAAAACAATATCAGGAAGTGACATCTTGTTTACTACTATTCATGTGAATCACTGATTGGTCAATCAGTGGTCACATGAATCGGGACCTCGCACAGATCTGTGTTCCGCTGTTAGTACCATTCCATAAAATCCTGAGTGCAAGGCTACTTAATGCTCGGACATTAGCTTGTGTATAACAATCTTGGCGTCTCATCCATCCTGTGCTCTGTCACTTTCAGTTGACTTGGACAAAATCGTCATGATGAAACCCGACAGGGCGTGGCTGTACGGCAACCGGAAATGATGCATCAAGCCACGCAAGAAGTGACGGAGGACCAACTGGGCGAGTGCCAAGATCATCGTCATACACAAGCTAGTATTGAGCACTAAGCGGCTTTGCACTGAGGATTTTATGGAATCTGAAATGTTTTTAAGGAGTAATTAACTCTGTGCTTGTGAGTAGTTATTTAAGCAAAGAAAGTGTTTTTAGTGTTGTTGCACTATTGTGGATTTTCTTTTCTTTCTTGCAGGGGAGTACATCTGTTAGATGGAGGAGGAACAGATGACCAACCTGGTTTCCCGGAAGCGATGCATTTAAATAGAAAGCATATTAGGCCGATCATGAGAGGCAATTTGGTTTAATGAACATGTTTCCTGCGGGAAGTGGGTCTCTCTGGAGTATACAGTGAATAAGATTGTATTTTAGTGGAATACACCATATGGACATTTATCAGGTTTATCAAGAATGGACACTGGGTACTTTATTTTGGAGAATTTTTGTATTAGGCCACGCCTATGATTGCAGATTGAAGATGGTGAATAGCCTACTTTTTTTTTTAGTAAATCAACCCCAGTGCACTAGCACCCTGTCACCTTCCTCTGCTAGGAATTTGGTTTTAGGTGCAAGGAAACAGAGCAGGCAAACTAATTACTCTACCACCACCACCACCACCACTAAAAATGCACAGGCAAAAAGTATTGATAGATATGACTACAGTCTATAGATCATTTTGCAATATATAGGGTTGTTTTTACTGGCTGTTAGCTGCATAATTTGTGGGTGGCAATTTGAATGTATATTAAATGCGTCATGTAAAAGGATAAGATATTCCAACTTAATAGGTTTCCATCCTTCTAAACTCTATATTAATCTAATATAAACAGAACATTGGGAGGAGAACGTAAATTACTTCAGTGCTTTGCATGTAATGTTTGAGGATGATTCTCACCCTATTGACTTTAATACAAGCCCTCATTGACTTTTGTAGTTGAAGTGTTATGAAACCCACAACAGTAAAATCAGTCTGTATATGTAGTAAAGCATGCTTGTTACACTCACTGTGGAACCTAAGGGGTTAATCCTCTAAATTGCATAAAGGTATTTAGCAGGTTATATTTACTAAAAGAATTTCATGTCCATGTTCTGTGTACTGTAGAAGACCAGATATAGTGAATGCAGGGTCCTGGGTTAGTAACACTTTAAATCCCACTTATTGCTTGACAAGAATATGTAGAAAGCCTTACTACACTGTGTTCACAATTATTAGGCAACTGAGCTTTTTTACTAAATCATAATTTTTATGCATATTTTATGCATATTGTCCAAGCATATGCTTATTGGTTTCAAGCATATCAGGTGATGTGCATTTGTGTAATGAGGGAAGGTGTGGCCTAAAAACCCTATATCAAGATGTGCATAATTATTAGGCGGCTTCTTTTTCCTCAGGCAAAATGGGCCAAAAAAAGATTTAACTGACTCAGAAAAGTCAAACATTGTAAAAAGTGTTTCAGAGGGATTCAACACTCTTGAAATTGCTAAGATGTTGGGACGTGATCACAGAACCATCAAACGTTTTGCTGCAAATACTCAACAAGGTCACAAGAAACTTGGTGAGAAAAAGATGCAAATTATCTGCCAAAGATTTGAGAAGAATCAAGCTTGAAGCTACCAGGAACCCATTATCCTCCAGTGCTGTCATATTCCAGAACTGAAACCTACCTGGAGTGCCTAGAAGTACAAGGTGTTCAGTGCTCAGAGACATGGTCATGGTAAAAAAGGCTGAAACCCAACCACCACTGAACAAGACACAGAAGTTAAAACGTCAGGACTGGGCCAGGAAATATCTGAAGACAGATTTTCCAAAGGTTTTATGGACTGATGAGATTAGTGACTCTTGACAAACCAGATGGATGAACGTGTGGCTGGATCAGTGTTGAACCCCAGCTCCACTTTGCTTGCGTCTGAGTCGAAGTGGAGCTCTGTGCTCAAGTATGGGCTGGGATTATTAGTACATATTAAACATACTAGCACATTATATCAGTAAAACCAGCCCATACCAGTACCCTACATCCACCTTGCTGGTGTCGGAGTCTAAGTGGAGCTCTGTGCCCATTACTTATCCAGCCACAGGTCCATCTATCTGGTTTGTCAAGAATCATTCTCATCTCATCAGTCCATAAAACCTTTGAAAAATCTATCTTCAAATATTTGTTGGACCATTCATGGTGTTTTAACTTCTGTGTCTTGTTCAGTGGTGGTTGGGTTTCAGCCTTCCGTACCTTGGCTATGTCTCTGAGCACTGAACACCTTGTACTTCTGGGCACTCCAGGTAGGTTGCAGTTCTGGAATATGACAGCACTGGAGGATAATGGGTTCCTGGTAGCTTCAAGCTTGCTTTGTCTCAAATCCCTGGCAGTTAATTTGCATCTTTTTTTCTCAACACGTTTCTTGCGACCCTGTTGACTATTTGAAACAAAACGTTTGATGGTTCTGTGATCACATCCCAATATCTTGGCAATTTCAAGAGTGCTGTATCCCTCTGAAACACTTTTTACAATTTTTGACTTTTTTGAGTCAGTTAAATCTTTTTTGGCCCATTTTTCCTGAGGAAAAAAGAAGCTGCCTAATACTTATGCACATCTTGATATAGGCTGTTGATCTCCTTAGGCCACACCCTTCCCATTTCTCGGTCAGGATCATTAGCATCACTATCAACCCATCTCTGCATGCCAGGGTGCTAGGTGTAGCCCTGGATTCTGAACTATCCTTTCAGGCCCAAATCCAATCCCTGTCCAAATCAAGCTGCCTCAACCTTCACAACATCTCCAGAATACACCCCTTTTTAACCAATGATACCACAAAGCTTCTAATTCACTCCCTGGTTAATGCTTGCCTCGACTACTGCAACTCCCTCCTCATTGGCTTACCTTTACATAAGCTATCCCCCCTCCAGTCCATAATGAATACTGCTGCCAGGCTCATCCACCTTATCAACTGTTCAGTATCTGCTACCTCTCTGCCAATCCCTCCACTGGCTTCCACTTGCCCAACGAATAAAATTAAAAATACTAACAACTTACAAATCCATCCACAACTCTGCCCCCAGCTACATCACCAACCTGGTCTCAAAATATCAACCAAACCGCTCTCTTTGATCCTCCCAAGACCTTCTGCTCTCTAGTTCCCTTGTCACCTCCTCCCATGCTCGCCTCCGGGACTTCTCCCGAGCTTCTCCCATCCTATGGAACTCCCTACCCCAATCGGTCTGGCTGTCTCCTAATCTATCCACCTTTAGACGATCCGTGAAAACCTCTCTCTCTTTAAAGAAGCCTATCCTGCTTCTACCTAGTAAACCGCCATTTATTTCCTCCATCAGCTCATCCCCTCTCCCACAGCTATTACCTTTTGTATAACTCAACCCTTCCTCCTAGATTGTAAGCTCTAACGAGCAGGGCCCTCTGTTTCCTCTTGTACCAAATGGTATTGTAACTGTAATGTCTACCTTCATTTTGTAAAGTGCTGCACAAACTGTTGGCGCTATATAAATCCTGTATAATAATAATAATTACATAAATACACATCACCTGATATGCTTAGATCCAATACACATTCACGTTTATACAGCTTGGGGTTGGACACTGCATAAAAATTATGGTTTGGTCAAAAAAACCTCACTTGCCTAATAACTGCACACAGTGTACAGGTTCCCTTTACATCCAAACAATTCCAGCTGCTGTTCCATGGACCCTGTAGTTTTTTGGGGTTTGTTTTAGCACAGTACTTCAGAGATTTGCACAGCAGGTGTTTTGTAATATTCTTTAATGTATCTAGTAACAATGTCACATCATGGCATCTGCAATCTCTTGGGAATTCTCACGCCACTGACCAAAGTTCAGTTTCTGAAATTCATCTTTGATATCAAGGAATGATTTGTTCTTGGTTTCTGGTACAATGAAGTAAATAAACGTTGCTATTAAGGTGCACACCACAAGGAAAAACAGGAAGCAATACTGACCTAACCCATTCTGGAAAGAAAAGAAAAAAAATATGGATGCAGTATAGTAAAATGCAATTATCAAAATTGTAATATGACTTTTGTACAGGTATGATTAGCTGCTGTAGAGAATATTTCAGGATCAGTAGTTGGAAAAAAACCCCAAAAAACAATAAAACATATTTTGGAAGATGGTGAAAAATTTGTGAAAAGGACAACAAAGTGGTTAACACCCAACTATTTCCACAATCAAGAAAAGGCATAGGCATCACTAAAGCCATGAAGTGTAATATCAGCTTTATTGAATAAAAAAAAAAGTATCCCCTCTAGGGAAACAATTTACATTGCAATTGTTTTAGCAGAGGCATTACTTTTTGTGAGTTTGGAAGAAATTTGTAATTGAAGCGACATTTGACATTAGTTTACAAAATGTAGCAGTTATATATTTTACATCATTTTATAGCAACACATTGAGTTTTTATTATTTATTTGGAAAAAAAGGTACAGCCATTTACTCATCCCCCTGCTCCTCTAATTCACTCACTGCCTCTTCTAAAAGCCTGCAATAAGCCAGAGGACAAAATTCATGGAGTCTTGCTAGAATCTGGCATGGTGTCACTGGGGGAGAAAGCTGTTCTAATTCTTTTGTTTACTAGGAAATTAATCTTTTATCAGGTATTTACATAATTAAAGAGGTGCTGGGGAGTCAGCGTTTCTTAAAGCGGTAGTAAATTACACTTTGCAACTTATACCTGTAGGTAATGTTATAATAAAACTTACTTGTAGGTAAAATGAGTATCTTCTAAACATGCACCGCTTAGGAGATATTCCAGTGAGCAGCAACCAGTGACATCACCGGCACATGCACACTCATGCCATCCCTTCAGAGCTCTATGCCGCAGCTGTGACTCCCGTGCGCATGCACGGGCGTGACGCCATCGCGGCTCAGTCATTCAAAAGACTGGACCTGAGAACCCGAAAGGAAGACTGGGTGAGGATGGAATCCTTGTCAGCTGTGATAGCGTGTTGCTGGAGTGATCTGTTCCATAGGCCTAGTCTGACATAATGTGCTAGTATGTGATGTATACTAGCTCATTATGGCTTAAACCTACAGGGGGACCGTTTCCTTCTATTTTAGTTATTTTTTGTTAACTTTACTATAGCTTTAATACAACACTGGGACTGATCATGCGAACGCAGATCAACTTATGATTCATGCTGATATATGTGCACTGCACTAAAACCTTCAAATATTCTTAGAAATGTGACAAAACTAAATTCATACAAACCCTGCCCAAGGGGCATGAGCTGTCAAACCAACCTAAAGTCTGTATGCCATGTGCACTTAAATGAAAAGATATACAGTTGTGTTCAAAATAATAGCTATGTGTTGAAAAAAGTGAATAAAGCTCAAAACCCTTCTAATAGCTTTTATTTCCATACACAAAAATGCATTGGGAACACTGCACATTCTATTCCAAAAAAATAGCAGTGTTTGTATTCTTCTTTACCAACCCAAACAAACATTCACTATATAAACTGACAAATGTTTGAAGATTTTGCTTTCCTTTGAATCACTTAATTAATATTTAGTTGTATAAGCACTGTTTCTGAGAACTGCTGTACATCTGTGTTGCATGGAGTCAACCAACTTCTGGCACCTGTGAACAGGTATTCCAGCCCAGGATGATTGGACTACATTCCACAGTTCTTCTCTATTTCTTGGTTTTGCCTCAGGAACTGCATTTTTGATGTCACCCCACAAGTTTTCTATTGGATTAAGATCCGGGGATTGGGCTGGCCACTCCATAACGTCAATCTTGTTGGTCTGGAACCAAGATGTTGCACGTTTACTGGTGTGTTTAGGGTCGTTGTCTTGTTGGAACACCCATTTCAAGGGCATTTCCTCTTCAGCATAAGGCAGCATGACTTCTTCAAGTATTCTGATGTATTCAAACTGATCCATGATCCCTGGTATGTGATAAATAGGCCCAACACCGTAGTATGAGAAACATCCCCATATCATGATGCTTGCGCAACCATGCTTCATTGTCTTCACAGTGTACTGTGACTTGAATTCAGTGTTTGGGGTCGTCTGACAAACTGTCTCCGGCCACTAGACCCAAAAAGAACAATCTTACTTTCATCAGTCCACAAAATGTTGCGCCATTTCTCTTTAGGCCAGTCAATGTGCTCTTTGGCAAATTGTAACCTCTTCAGCACGTCTTTTTTTCAACAGTGGGACTTTGCGGGGGCTTCTTGCAGATAGCTTGGCTTCTTATAGGCGTCTTCTAATTGTAACAGTACTCACAGGTAACTTTAGACCTTCTTTGATCTTCCTGGAGCTGATTGTTGGCTGAGTCCTTGCCATTTTGGCTATTCTTCTATCCATTAGAATGGGGGTTTTTTTGCTTTCTTCCACATCTTTCAGGTTTTGGTTGCCATTTTAAAGCATTTGCGATCATTTTAGCTGAGCAGCCTATCATTTTCTGCACTTCTTTATATGTTTTCCCCTCTCCAATCAACTTTTTAATCAAGGTACGCTGTTCTTCTGAACAATTTCTGGAACGACCCATTTTCCTCAGAATTTCAGAGAGAAATGCACTGTAACCAGCATGTACAACATTTGCTGCCTTCCTTCCTTAAATAAGGGCAATAATTGCCACCTGTTTTTCAAAGAATGAATGACCTCACTAACAGAACTCCACACTGCTATTATTTTGAACATGCCCCTTTCAATTAGTGATTCAATTACACAGAATCAGCAGCATGCATGTCATGACCGTTTGGTCTGTTGGATTTCTATTACTCTACTACACCTGCTAGTAAATTATTTGCCAATTAGAAATATCATTTCTACCAAAAACAGTGATTGATCAGGTTAGTGATGTCTGACTGCTATTATTTTGAACACAACTGTACATGTAGCAACTGGAGGAGAACCATATACAAAATTATACTTACTACTATGAAAGGGAAGACCATTCCTATAGCAAAAAAGCTGGCCCAGTTTATAGATCCTCCTATCATGAATGCTCCAGCTCGTGTGGACTGTGTAAATAATTCTGCAGTTAGGGTATTTGTAACTCCACCTGTGAAATTAAAGAGAAAAATATCTTAATGATGTAATAGGACACAAAAACATGATGTATCTGTTCCTCATGCTGCAAGCTCATGGAGAGACAACAAAGTAATTTATGTAGGTATGTATGTGTAGCTTATCTTACCTGGCCCTAGACCAAAGCTCAATATAAACGCAAGTATAGCAGACATACTGAAATACGGCACCGATGAATCAGCATCCTATAGGAATGCAAAAAAGTAGAAGGTTGATATTATATGGTGCTGCAAAATATGTGGCATCACTTTACAGTAATATTGCATATAATATCTTGAACTCAGTGCACATCTTTGTCAACCTGACTGATTACACAAGTGTGAACTTTTCTCTTAGGGTCAAATAGCAGTGAACGTGACATACACCAGATTTACCTGCAGTGAATATTTGGTGAATGTGTTGGAAAGTCCATGGAATGATTAACCCCACGTGATTGGTAAATCGCACATTTGCAGCTTTATAAATATCCCCCCTAAAGTGTATATGTACATCCAACATTTATTGGTTTGCACTAATTAAAAGAGGAAGTTACTTGCTGGATCAGGGGAGTTACTAGCCAGCAGCATCTGTGTGAATGGCAGTAAAGATCCCTTACGGCTAGTAATTCCCTTGATCCAGCAATTAACTTTCTTACATAGATTTACACAAGAAAATCCTATTTTGAGTCCAATCAATTTTCCTACTTTAACTGAAGCCCTGATGAAGAGGGAGTAGTTTTAGCTCCTGAAACACCGTGGAAGGTTTTTTTTAATGCAAACCAATAAATTGTTTTGGACTTTCAATATTTGGTCTGGCGCTCCTTCCATCGGTTACATAGTTAGGCTGAAAAATTACTCTTCCATGGAATTATACCAAAAGCCGATAAAAAACCCCCAAAATAAATACCTGCATTCTCAAAAATCTAAACCTTCAGTTCATCTAGAGGAAGACAAAACACCCTTATAAAGTGTGGTCCAATTTACTCCAATAGGGCAAAAAATCCTTCATGATCCCTTATGACAGGAGATTCTCAACCTTTCTTAACAGAGGACCAGTTCTTTGTTTTTAAGACTATGGGAGGCTGGACTGCGGCCTCCTGTTTCAGTGACCACACAAAGTCGTGGAAAATCTCAATGGCTACAGAAACTACAATACATTTTCTAACCCTTACCCACTTTGTAAAAAAAGAAAAGCTTTAACTGGAGTTTTGCTTTAACTCCATTAGGATAGCTCTGACCTGCTCAAAATGGAGTGAAGATGCTCAGAAGATGACTCAATACAAGCCATACATGTTCATTGTGCAGGCATGGCCTGTACTGAAGAGGATTTTGGCCTGATAAGATCAAGCAATTCTAAGCAAGTCATGGCTGTCCTAATGGGACAAGAGATAGGCTGGGAAGTTTTTATTGCAGGTTAATTCAGGACAACAGGTAAAAAGAACCAAACGACTTCTGTTATATTTATTAGTCAGAAAAACCTCTTCTGGTCCTCTGATTAAGTTTCCCTTTCTTACGGAACCCTTGCTTTCCTGACTTTATGGATAATCCCTTCTGGCTGTCATGTCATGCCACTGTCCAACGGGACTGCCTCAGTGGCCAATAAGAATGTTATTATTGTTGGACAGGAGGGTGACAGATAGTTGTTTTGCCATAAAATTTGGAAAAGTCATGTCCCAGTATAAAGTGAAAGTAAAACTGGAAGGGACATAGAAAGGAACATTTCTGTCTACTAAAGATGGTGGTACCATATTGAAGCAATTTGAACAACACGTATATTTACAGTGTCTTGTCTTCCTCTGCATTATCTGAAGGTTTAGGGTTTTGAGAATGCAGGTATTTAATTTTTTGTGTTTGTCTTTTGGTTTAATTCCATGTCATTTCGGCATCTAACTTTGAAACACACAGTAATAAAGTAGAGCAAGGAATGGGGGGGGGGGGGGGTTCTTTGACATATATAGGAGTTGGACAAAATTATGGAAACACCAGGTAAAAGAATAAAATGGTTCCCCAATATGGTGTTGGACCGCATTTGGCATCCAAGACAGTCTGAATTCTCCTGGCAATTGAGAAATAAAAGTCTTGAAAGGTGGATAATGGAATCTGATACCACGCTTCATGCAAAAATTGTTCCAGTCCCTGCAGAGATGCTGGAGGTTGAAAATGAGCCTGAAAATTGTTCTCCAAAATTTACCATATTGGCTCTATGATATTGAGGTCCAGCGACTGAAGCGCCCAGGGAAGTGCGAGACTTCATCTGCATGCTTGTCATTTTGACATCACCAGCTGTGTAAATCGGAGCATAATCATCTTGGTCTTCAGGAATGTCTGCACCATGGGATGCAAATGGTTGGCCAAAATTTGTACATACTTGCTAGCAATGACTATCTTTCAAGGTGATGATGGGGCCTGCAGAATACCAAGATATGGCTGCGCAAACCATGATTGTGCTGCCACCATGCTTTACCATTGACATAAGACAGTCCTGGTCATAAGCTTGGAACGGCGTTCACCACATGTAAAGATGTCCGGTGGTTGGGAACAGTGTGAAGCTCAATTCATTGGACCATATTGCAGTCTTCCAATGCTCAATAGTCCACGCTTTTTGGGTGTTGCACCACTCTCTCCTCTTCTGAGCATTAATATCAGTCACTAGTGGTTGGGCAATTGTAGCTCGCCCTTGGATGTATTGCTTATGAAGTTCCCTCTGCATAGTTTTTGTGAACACACGCTTTGGAAGACTTAGGCTGAGCTCTGCAGTCCCTTTTGCAACAGTTGTTTTCTTATTCCGGGTCACAATCCTGCTCAATGTCCTTTTGTCTCTTTCGATCAGTTTACCATGTCGACCATTCTTATGCTTATCAGATGACATTTTCCTGGAAACTGTATATGCCATCACAACTTGATACTGTACCTCACGACACGCCAAATAAATTGGCAACTTCAGTCACAGAGGCACCAGCTAAGCAGACACCAACAATTTGCCCTCTTTAAAAACACATTATGTTCTGACTTTACTCTGCATTACTAGCAGCGCACACAGTCAATGACGAAAGTGAGGCTTCCCACCTGTTAGCTAGGTGTCTCATCCCACAGCTGAAGCAAATGAATGTTACATCACTTCGGCTTTGACGTGAAACATGTCACTTTCCCACCTGCAAATCATGTAGCGTTTCCATATTTTTCTCTAACCCCTGTATGTACCCATTAAGGAAATTAGGAGTCCAAACTGATTTATTGGTCTTAGCACTTACTTTTTAAATTTTTTGTACAGGTTCACTTTAATTTCCTGTTGGTATGATCTGTTATTTACCTTTTAGAATCAAATGCTCCTCCTGTGATTTGCAAGCATGTGAATTGGAGCCTCATCCACCCTGACTGTTATCACAGTGCACTATTGTAAGGAGCTCCAATAATGTTTCACTATTACATTCATAACTAGGATTTATTAGGAATAACACAACATTACGATGTTTCTAGAATCATGTGCTCCTCCTATGATTTGCAAGCATGTGAAGCCCAATCCACCCTGACTGTGCACTAATGTAAGGAGCCCCAATAATGTTTATTCTTACTTTTACATTCATAGCTACAACTTACTAGGTAAAAACACACTAGTATGATTGTGTCCCACATATGTTTGCATTAGCCTTATATACCGCCTGCATTCAGTCCTGTGATGCACTATTGGGAAAGATACAATCAACCTTTTTCTTTTTACTTCAAGTTATAGAAAAAAGCTCCTGGGGGAGAATAAGAACTTCCTATCAGAAGCTGCTCATGAGATAGAGATGTGATGGCAAACTGCAATGGGCACATGAAGTAAACAAAAGCAACTGAACAAGCAAATTCTCTGTTCACGCTGAAAAATGGGATAGTTAACTCGGTAAAGTTAAGACAAAATGCTAGTATTAAATATTAGTATTCAAATGCCTTACACAAAGCTCCCAACTGCTACCCATTTGGCGGATCAAGTCGGTACAAAGGAGCAGTAGTGGGGAAAAAACAATTGTGTATTGCATTTTTATAGCCAATACAGTTACTACAACCTGAATAATAATTCTTATTAAGGAATTACAATGAAAATTTATTATTGGAAACCTCATACCTGAAATGTCAAGGTCACGGTCATTAAAATACACCAAAATGCCATCATAGTGTATCCTCCAATTATAAGAAATCTTCTTCCTGCTTTATCTATGAGTAGTCCCTAGAAGCGGAGGACACAAGTATACATTATACATGCTGAAGTCACATCACTATTGCCAGCACCTTCTGAAAAAATATTATCACCCCAACCTGACAACACATATATCATACATGTGATGTGCATTGCATTGGCATTACCCACCATGCTGTAAAGCATTTCTGTAAACATTCTTACGCACAGGCACTAAATATAAACCTATGAGTGATTCTTATACTGACCTGTGATGTGTGTCAGCAGGTACTAAGATTGCTAGCCTATTTCTTTAACTGCTGCTATGCCCAAACAATAAATGTTCTGTGATTCAGTTTTGTTGAAAAAAAAAAATATCCTCCAAGTGAACTGCAGAAAACATGGAAGCTATTCAATCAAACTATACAAAAACAAAAACTAGTAAACATTATTTCTTTTTTAAATTAAAAAAAAAAAATAATAATGTAAACTCCTTTCTCAAACTGACTTCTAAGAGGGCTTTCATAAACTACCACTTGACACGTCTCAGTGTGGTATTAAAAACAGAGCATCATAAGCATCCATTTAACTAAGAAGCAACTTAGAAAGTATCTTTGCTAAAAATGTTGTGCCTTTGAAGGGGATGCTTCTAATTTTGCTAAAAGCTCTGTGCTAACTTCTGCCGATTATTCAAACAGGAAACTATATTTCTGAGGGTGAACTGTATAGAAAAAATGCAGAATTTTCAACAGTTGGTTTGTGTGGCAATGTATATGCAAAACAAACAACTAAAATGAGATGATAATCTCCATTCACAATGGTTAGCAGAGATTGTCATGTAGATACAGTATAATCTAGTCTGCCATGTACATTATTCAAGCTTAACTGACTTGACCTGACTGTATATGACCAGTTTCTCTTTCACAAGGTGATTGGGATTTCATTAGTAGGCCCCCTTTATTATTCAGGGTCTTGGTGTGCAAGATATATATTCCAAACTGATATAATAATGGCATGTTAACTCGATTAATGGGTGTTTATGTTTGCTAAGTTCATCTTTAACTATTAAACAATTTAGTGGTCACTGGAATTGATTTTGTTTAACTCTACTATCCCAAGCACAGATCTTGCATTAGCATAAGGCAGCATAGGCAAAGAGCTTGCAACTGGAGGGCTGCCGGCTGCAGCACTGTGTGCTTCCTCACTGACTACAACAGCTAGGCGAACATTGGTGGCACAGCCAGACCTTGCTGGCCGGGATCCAGTACCCGCACTCCATCAATCTGTCCCTGCACCTCAGTGAGCGAGACAATCCCATCTCCTCCATACATCATCTAATACCCCACCCAATCTCCCCTAGGGACAGGGACCCCATCTCCAGACCATGCTGGCTTTCAAGGCTGGAGTTAACCACTTTAGGGTGCCAGGATGAGTAAAATCTGAAATCACATGGGAATTTGGGGGGTGTGCAGCATTACATGTGTTGAGTCGCTGGAAGCCAGGGGGGGGGGGGCACAGCAGTACTAGTACAGAGTCATTGGAGGATGGAGGGAGGGTACAACAGTACCACTGCAGGGGTCACTGGAGGCCGGGGGGAAAGTACAGTAAAATCAGTGTGGGGTGTCTGGAGGACAGGGAGGGGTCTAGCAGTACCAGTGTGGTGTGGCTGGAGGGCACAGAAGTACCAGCACGGGGCTGATGGAGGCCATGGGGGTACATCAGTACCAGCGCAGGGTGGATGAAGGACAGGAAGGGGGTCTAGCAGTACCAGCATAGGGTGGCTGGAGGACGGAAGGAACAAAAATTCCTCGCACCAGTCCTGCCGAAACACCATTTAGATTAGAAGATCAGTTCAGCCACCAAACATCCATCTGTCAGATCTGGCCATATGCAGTAAACTGTCAAATCTGGTAAAATGCATAGATCTGTGTTAAACACGTATACTCACCTCTCTTTGTTCACAGACAGAAAATGGCACACAACATAAACTGTGTCAAGTCAGACAGTGGCTGATATAACTGTTCAAAGTGCTGCATTTGTAATTGAAAGTAAATGGCAATATTACGTGACCAGCCTCTTGCTCTGGATTTTACAACATTACAAGTGAGCAAGTGGGCCTCTTTAGAGACTTTATTTTATATTTGTTATACATGTATGGTTCTCCCTTAAAGTGGTTATAAACCCTTACATATACCCAGTGAAGTGAATAGCTTCAGGTGATACATAGATATGAAGCAAATGCTCCTTGCATCCTCCTTTACTTGTTTATCTGCAGTCTTCTCTTTTCTACATCCCTTTGAAAGTGCTGAATTCAGATAAAATCCCTCTGCATCAGAGCACAGAGGAGGGGGCATGGAGCTGCAGTTAGATCTCTTGTACAGTGTGAGAGCTGATTGGAGGAAAGGGACACACCCCTTCACACATGGGATGGGAACGAAAGGATGCAGAGCTGTGTTGTGAATAGGCAAGCTGTGTGCTAAGCTCTCCAACCTCCCCTCCCCCCATTACCATTTGTTCAGATTTCATGACTGTTTACAACCACTTTAAGGATTTCTTTGCCTCAGCTACTCCTATATGGGCAAATTGAGATAACATTTATTATTTTCAAGTAAACTGCCAGGGGTGACCTATGATGCAAGGCAGCCAATTGGCACGTTATCTAATCCTCTTAGCTGTAGAAGTTTTTTTTAATTGAAGAATAAACTGAGAAATCTTTCAGGCTATCATCAAGTGTGTGATTTCTCCCTTTGTACAGAGTTTTCAGCAAGTTTTGTATACAGACTGTTTCTAACTTTATCACATGGATGTTTCCGGGCTCTACAGACCATAAAATTAATATGCCCTTTTGCTTCTAAACACTATGCACATTTTGCAAAAGTATAACTTTGTGCACCAAATGACTCCCCTCCTCTCTTATCTGTCAAAATATCTGTCTTGCTAAAGAGTAAAGAACACCACAAAGTTCAGATTTTGGTGGCTACTGAAGAGTTAAACTAGCTAATATTAACTTACAGCTCATATGGACTCCTGGGACAAGAGTCCTGTGCTTGATTTCCTAAAAACCACATACCTGCCATAGCCAGTAAAAGGGTATCATTCTCTCCCCGTTGGGTTATTAATTCAAATTGATAAAGAATGCAGCAGAAGAAGTTGGACCACCCAAGGGCAGAAGGGAACACGAGTCCAAGGTGAGCAAAAAGGAGCAAGAGCTATGGTAAGCCGAGTTCCTTATTAGTGTCCCTGTGTGTAGCGAATTAGTAGATAACTCATCCCATTAGACTCCACTTGTATTGTAAATTTAAATTTGGGGTGAAATTGCCCTTTAGTGTGTTTAAATAATTCAGTATAATAAAACAAGTGACTTACACATGTTAAAGCTGTAATACATTCACAGACTCCAGTTCCCAGTGTAACATAGGGAATGTTGTGTTCCGGTATCCCACATTTTCTAAATACATATTCTGCGTAAAAATAAATCTGTAAAGACAAACCATAAAATAAAAGTTGCACATTTTCTAGTAATAGCATTATAAATTGTATTTCAACATTCTTGACATATTCTTCATTCATTCTCCACTGGGAAATACGTTGCTTCTCGCTCCAAGAGTGAACTATAGACACCTTGGATTGTCATGTCTGAGAATGTGCCATAAATAATGATCGGTAATAGAAGACAGACATGCATAGGTAATAAAAAAAATAAGCCATGTGGAGGAACACAAACCATGTTCAAAATATAAAGTCTGAGGGTGACAAATGTGACCTCTCTCACATTCATGGAGTAACACTAGATATCATTTTGGATTTTTGGATTTGCAGTATATAATGGATTCTGGATTTGCAGTATTTTGAAAAATTAAAATACATACCGCAAAATCCAAAAATTCTAAATGACATCAATGTGTCAATGTTACTCAATGAATGTGAAAGTGGTCACTTGTCACACTAAAGGTCTATGCGCTCTGGCTTAAAATATGCCAGTGCTCTGAGCAGAAAAAAAAACGGTAAATGTACAAGCGCTAAGGAGCATTTAGCAGCATTTTGCATTTTTTTTCTACCAGAAAATCGCTCTCAAAAATGCAAAACAGAAGGTTTTTTTTCTGCCTCTAGACCCTAAACCTAAAATATGCCTCTAAATGACCCACTGACATATAAAATAACACTGAGCTGCTACAACCGGCAAAACGCTAAACAGCTATAGGAGCAGCATTTTTGAAAGCAATGTGCATGGACCCTTAAAATTTATATTTTGAACATGATTTGTGTTCCTGGCAGCAGAGGATCTTGGGACCTGTAGTCCTATAGGCAATACATCCTGTATTCCAAAGTGCTGATTGAACTACAACTACCAGAGAGCTGGCGAAAGAGGATGATCCTGAGAAATATTCTACAGCAAGGGACTGGTTCTCACTCTTGGTACGGGATTCAGGGATGAACACAGGGGGACTGCCGTTCTCCTCCAGAGATAAATTGCTGGCCTACTGCAGCAGGACTCTGCACATCAGTTCAGCACAGCAGTGACACTGATGGCCACATTGGGATCGCATCAGGATCTCTACATCAGGACTGTCACTATCCAGTTTTCACACAGACATCCCTGCTTGCCACGCTGACAGGTGGTAACTCCACACATCCCTGCCAACCAGCCAAGAGCCTAAGCAAAAAACCCTATTCCTAGGAGGCCATGCTGTCCATAGGATTGGTGAGCGGGCAAAGGCCCAACTTCTGTCATCACTCTAGAGACACTGCATGCAGACATCTTTACACCTCAGTACCAGGTGATCTTTGCTTTAAGCAGTACCACAGTCTAGTCTGTTTAATTTAATTGAATTAAGAGTATTCACTAATGTTTATGGGCCCCCACCATTGCTAGCAGAAGACAATGGATACAACCATATCAGGAACTTTAAACATTACAGGACTCAAGTTGAAATCTCTAGATAAAAAGACCTCTTCTCCTTTAAGGCCATTACTATTCAAATTTGGGTACTTATATCTATTCATAGAGGACTATACGTTTAAATAATTCTCTGTGGGGGGCGTGGCTTGGTGCATGGAGCGATAGGCAGCACCTCTGCACAGCTCCCGGCCCGGACCTCCGCTGCAGGCTTCCTCTCTCCCTCACGGGCTCTCCTCTGCCCTCCCCATGGGCAAGAATCAACACCGACCCCCTGGAGAGCAACGGGGGGCTGGTCCGGCGGCGACATGAGCCAGTTTCTGACCCGATCCTCGGCCGAGGCCTCGGGCGCCCCAGCCTCCAAGATGGAGCTGGCACCTCTCCCCTCCTCGTCCCCCCCTAGACATAGGGCTCCC
This sequence comes from Staurois parvus, assembly GCF_062004578.1. Lineage (NCBI taxonomy): Eukaryota > Metazoa > Chordata > Amphibia > Anura > Ranidae > Staurois > Staurois parvus. Next base: position 4,923,789 of record NW_028318385.1, on the reverse strand, counting down.
TGAAGTCCCTCATGGGGATCCCATATTGAGGGCACACAGAGGTCTTGCAGCCCTTCTCCAGTATCTCTCTGCTCTGAGGATGGCTGGGATCTGCAGTCCCACATGCGGTCCCTGCACACCTACATTAAATCTCTTCCTACAAAGGCAGATTTTGAGTTTTATGTGAAACATATTGAAAACACGTAGAAACAAGAAATTTCTGATCTTAAATAAGATATTTGTGTACGTCTGGAAGAGAATGACAATACTGCTGACGGTCTGTGTAGTGCCTTAAAATCTCATGAAGAAACCCTTAACTCCCATACGGTTTTAATACAACAACTCATGTACCAACAAGATGACATTGAGAACAGGAACAGCCGTAATAATGTACAGATCAGGGGCATACCAGAAACCATTGAATCTAAAGATTTAGCTGCAGCGGTCTTCAATCAACTACTACAGCAACCTAAAGACACCTACGTATATTGAGTTGGACCGCGTACTTCGTACTTTTGGGAGTTCCAGTTTCATTGTCGGAGGGGACTTTAACATAGCTCTCTCTCCAGACCTGGACACTTCTGTGGGTAAATCTTCTCCCTCCTTATCAGTCTTATCTCAAATTAAGTTGAATTTGCATGAATTACATTTAGTGGATGTTTGGCGCATCTAACATCCTTCGGAGTGAGACTATAGTTTTTATTCTGCAGCTCATATGTCATACAGTCGTATATATTATTTCTTTGTTTCACAGTCTTTTCTAGATTGTCGGACTTCATCCTCTCTCGGTCATTTCTTATGGTCAGACCATGCCCGATTCCATCTTACGATTCAGGACCAACCATTGTCTTCGCGTCGCTTTTCGTGGAGTTTGAACGATATCCTGCTCAAAGATTCTCTATGCATCGGAGGTCGCAAAGACTATACAAGACTTTGTTTTTGACCACACATTGGACACTACTGGCCCTCTTACTCAATGGGAGACCCTCAAATGTGTTCTTATTAAACATGGCTCTCACTTTAAAAAAGCTTGAACTACTGAGATGCGTCCTTGCGCTTCTAGAACCTTCCCACAACCGTACGTTAGACCCGTTGCTCGCAATGGACTTATCTAACGCTCGTAGAGACTTACTCCAACTTTTAGATTCTTCCTCCTTTGTTGCACGAGACAAAGCACGCAACACTCATTACTCCCTAATAAATGTGGCCAACACCTAGCGCGTGTACTCCACTCCCGCCTGTCCCGTCGCCCGATCCAGCACATCAAGGCGCCTGACAATACTAAAAACTCTACCACAATAAGGGAATCTCTTCTGCGTTTGAGCGCTATTCTCAACTTTATAATCTACCCTTGGCGAATCCTGATGCTCCTTCTGTTTCTTCCCTGCCGGCTATGTCTCAATACATTGCAGAGATGCTGTTGCCTATTCTAGATGCCTAAGATACATTGGATCTAGAAGAGCCCTTCTTGATTATGGAAGTTCTTGGGGCAAATAACGCCCTGAAAACTAGTAAGTGCCCAGGACCGGACGGGCTTACCCAGTGATTTTACAAAATATTTGCCGCCCAACTGGCCCCGCTCCTGGCCCAAGCTTTTTTTTTTTTCCAAAAAACAAAGTTTATTGAAAACAAGATACAAGTTATCACACGAAAATGGACAGATGAAGTGTACATAGGACATACAGCAAAGCATGTATCATACAAAGGTAAATGAGGTCCAACGCAAAACCAAACAGTGTGGATGAACTAGGCCACGACAGGGTTGTGCCTGTAATATTTAGGTAGGCTTGTCAAGTGCTAAAAAGAAAGAGACGTTTGGCCTCCTACCATATTGTCTTGCGGTAAAAATCTGTAGGGGGAAGACGAGCAAATACGATACCTAAGTAGAAGTCAATACTACAGAATACGATGATGCTGGCCCAAGCTTTTAATGTTATCGACGATCTGAACGTGCCTTCACCAGTTTTTTTGTCTGCCAATATTTCGATTATCCCTAAGCCGGGTAAAGACCCTTCTTTTTGCGGTAGCTATCGTCCAATTCTCTACTTAATCTGGACGTTAAGCTTTTTGCTAAACTAGCAAACCACCTTTCCCCTTTTCTACCAACCTTGATCCACCATGATCAGGTTGGCTTTGTCCCTGGTCACAAAGCTAGGGATAATACTTCTAAAACAATCTGTCTTTTCTCTTATATCAAGCAATACGGCATAAAGGCTTGCCTCCTTTCATTTGATGCTAAGAAGGCGTTCGATCGCGTTGACTGGAGTTTTCTACGTCTTACCTTGGAACAGATCGGTTTGGGTTCGCAATTCCTCGCTCAGATTATGTCCCTCTATTCTCATCCTTCAGCGTCTGTCCTGGTAAATGGTACGGTTTCTTTGCCCTTCCCCATATTGAATGGGACTAGACAAGGTTGTCCCCCCTCACTTCTTCTCTTTGTTTTAGTAATGGAACATCTTGCAAGAGCCATACGAGCTAATGACTCAATCTTGGGTATCCACACTCCCTCTGCACATCACAAATTATCCTTATACGCAGACGACTTTCTAGGTACATTCAACAGACACTTATTTCCCTCCCCAGTCTTTTCCACGAATTCCATAGATTTGATTTTTTCAGTAACTTCAAACTTAATATCTCTAAAACAGAGGCTTTGAATATTTTTTTACCTGCCCATGTGTGGGCGAACCTACGCTCTAATTTCTCTTTTCAATGGCGACCAAAGGCTATTATGTACCCGGGGGTCATGATTTCTGCTTATCTTAATGCTCTATATTCCTTTAATTTCTTACCCTTACTTTCACATATCCGAAAAGATCTGGCTTTATGGGGTGCTTCAGTGCTGCCCTGGTTAGGCCGCATCAACACCCTCAAGATGGATACCTTACCTAAGTTACTATACATTTTTCAGACTGTACTGATCATTGTCCCTAGAAGCTTCTTCCTCTACGCTCCCTTCCGATTAGATTTATTTGGCACCGTGGGTTCTCAAGGTTAAAATATAGGTTACTTACTTACCCGAAACTTGGAGGCGGAGTTGATTTACCAGACTTTGAGTTATATTATAGAGCCACGTTGCTAGCCAGGATGCTTGATTGGTTTCCCAGACCCTTCTGTAAAATCTCTTGTATGATAGAACAAGATCTTTCTCAGGTTCATCTTCGGGCATTACCATGGGATAGCCAGGACTATCGGCGTTTTCCCGGCCTGTCCCCATTGACTTTGGCTGTAGTGCGGGTGTGGTATAAAAAGGGCATCCTCTTATCTTCTGATCCCTCTCCCTTATCACCCCTATTTGATAACCCTGCTCTTCCTCAAGGGTTGGGCTCTTCTACCATCAGACCCTTTACACGCGCCTCCTGATCCGTAGCTCGAGACTTCATCTGGCCCCAATTGGGTTTTCCGCTCCTTCGGGGTAGGCCTAGGGATTGGTTGACCACTTTACATCTATCCTCATTTTGCAAGCACTTATACTCTTCCTCCTACACTCATCGTCCACTCTCTGAGATTGAACGGCTGTGCTCCCTCTCTGAACCACCGAAACATGTCCTAGCTTCCCACTATAAAGTGCTACACAATGCTGTTCATTCTGTACTCCCTCCCTACACCAAGGCGTGGGCTCGAGACCTAGGTACAGAAATATTGGCTGAGGACTGGTCCACGTCGTTCCACTTCACTCATAAATCGTCTATTTCTTGTTATGCACAAGAGAAGAACATTAAGCTCCTTTCTCGATGGTACAGGGACCCCCTCTCCCTACACATGTTTCCTTCTACACCTAATCTCTGCTGGCGCTGTAATAAAGCTGTTGGTGCATAGCTTCATATTTGGTGAGATTGTGATCAAATACAACCCTTCTGGTGACAGGTCTTTGCTGTATATGACAGGATCCATGGTGAATCCTTGGCCCCTTCGCTGGAAATTTCTCTCCTCTCTATATTACCGGGATCACTGGAAGTGCACAAGAAAGGTTTGTTGCGTTTCTTTCCATCTGCGGCCCGCCAATTGATACCCCTCTTTTGGAAAACAGCCACTCCCCCACCTCTTCCGATGTGGGTTTCTGTGCTTAATAATACCATGCATATGGAGGAAATGCTGGCATTTGCCAATGATACCTATGATAAACATAAGTTACTGTGGCCAGTCTGGCTCCATTTCTCCTTCTCTCCGAGATATGTCTTCTCTATGTGTTCCCCTGTCGTGCCCTAGTGGAGTTGAGCCTTGCTCCCCGATTCATTTTGGCATGTCCACCAGTTGGGCCCTGCGGTCTGCACCAGGGTGCAGGCGGCAGGGTCACTCCGGTGGGATTCTGGTGGAGGGCCACCTTGATTCTGCTTTTTGCCGTTTCCATCTCCCAACCCTCTCTTCTCCTCCTTCACTATCTTTACCACTGGCCTCTCTTTTTTCTCTTCTTTTTATACTTTTTTTTCTCAGTTTGGGTTTATACTCTCGGTTATACGGAGTGCTCTCATTTTGTTCTGTACATCTCACCCGGGGATACCGCCCCGAAACTATGGTTTGTCATATCTCTGTAATGTGTTATTGATCCTTCCATCTTGCTGTTGTATCCCCATGGATCATAGCCACACCTGTGATGTTTTTCTGCTCATTTACTTGTACATGTTATTATTTCTCATGCTTTGTTCTGTTAAATGTGAGTGAAATAGAAGATAAATTTGCCTTTAAATAATTTTCTGTGTTCCCCATTGGTGGTCCAGATATAGCCAGATATAGTCAACAAGCCTTTTCTTCCCCCTCTTGCTGCCATTGTTGCAGTTAAATGGTTGATGCTTACTACTCATGAGTGTATGATCTGTTAAACATTGCCAATTGATTATTCCTATTTTACCAGTGTTTTATTTGTATGCATTAACTGGGGATGTATATCCTAAACCCATTATTTCTGTGGCCAACGTTTATGAAAACAAGTTTATTATAGAGGTGTTACTAAAGAATTGTGTCTCTTGTGTTATTATTCTATACTGTTGAAATATGTCTGAACCCAGAGTGTCAGAGGTGTGGGGAAGTTTGCAAAGTCATGGCAGCCACTGGGGACAAGCATTATCAAGCTGCCCCTGCGGGGTTAACACAACACACACACACACGCACACACACACACAATCTGGATTGAAAGCAAGAATTTGAGCAAATAAAAAGACAAATGCTAACATTTTACTGATCTTGTGTTTGATATCTCAGTCAGGAAAGCCCTCTGTCTTGGAGGCAAGCTGTTTTTGTGAGCAGCTTATATTGAAGCATAAGAACTCCCCTTAAAGAACCATGAACATCACTACTGAGAGTAATTGTGATATTTTCCTTTTTTTTTTTTTCCCCCCTCAATTATTTTTTCCAGATTCTACCCTTTCCTGTACTGCTTCCTGGGAAATGAAAAAAAAAAACCGAAGAGAACTGAAAGTTCTTTATCATTATTTTATTTACAGAATCCCACAGAAACCTGCACTATAAACCTTAGGGCTTGTGTCATCAGTTTGAGACATATCTGAGATCGTTCAAAAATTCATTAACAGGTGTATTTCACCTCCTTCTGACCTGCATTCAAACTGTTTCAAGCATGTTTTGCATTCCCATCAACTTATAAAGAAATATAAAACCCAATTGAAGTGGCTAAAAGCTCAATCACACAGGCCCTCAGATGTTGGCATAAATCCCTTGTACATACTTACTGCATTGATCCCGCAAAGCTGCTGTCCCATGTTGACAATGATAACTGATATAAGCTGCCATTTTATCGTCCGATCGAAGAACAACTCAAGTATTTTTTTGGGTTTCTCACCATTTAAAGCTTGTGATTCTTTTTGTATATCATCCATCTCCATCTGATAATGGGTTGAACCATAAAAGGTTTTCAATGCTAGGAAAAACAAATATGTGGACTTTCAGGCTGTATTATTTTATGGGATACATAGACTATGTTTTTAGGTAATGATCAATAAAAAAAAGATTTGGATGTTTAAAACTGCATGTTTTTCAGTTTACCTTTTTGACACTGATATTCATCTTTTCTGTCAATGAGAAGGTATCTGGGGCTCTCCGGGAAGAACGGCAAGGCAATCAGCTGTAGAAGAGCCGGTATGGCACATGAAGCCAGCAATAAAGACCATGTGTTCTTGCGGCCCAGTATTTCCCTGATAAATACACATGGCAGATACATGGTTACTAATCTTGCATCATGAATAAAGTATTCAGTAATAGTTTTTTTTTTTAACCACTGCTAGTCCGGACACTTTCAACCCCTTCCAGTCCAATTTTCAGCTTTCAGTGCTGTTGCACTTTGAATGACAATTGCATGGTCATGCTACACTGTGCCCAAATAAAATTTTCAGCATTTTTTTGAGACAGATGGAACTTTTGGTGATATTTGTTCACCACTGGGATTTTATATTTTTGCTATATAAATGAAAAAAGACTGAAAAGTTTGAAAAAAAATTGTTTTTCTTATAAACTTTTGCAAATAATCTCTCTTCATAAATCTTGGCCAACATGTATTCTGCTACCTTTTTGGTAAACCCAAATCAGTTTATAGAAAAATAATGAATTAAAAAAATTTTTTACATTTTGTTTATGTTTTTTTTTTCCATACTGTCACCCTAGCAGTAGTGTCACCATAGTGACACTGTACTACTTGTGGGGGGTGAGAAACATTTAAAAAAATATAAACATTTTTACACTGCAATTGTACATACAAATATGGACGCGAACATCCATTTTGGTAAAGACCCACCATCTTGTATCATTTCTCACTCTAAATCAGCTCCCCCTCCCTCTCTGTTGAGTGACACGTGGTCCTTGTTTGCTGGGTTCAGGACACAGTTGGATATCTTTCATGGTTGTAAACCCAATTAGCCGATGCCAGGGTGTCTGGCAAACTCTTGCTCTGAAGCTGATCGTAAAGCCATAAACCCGGCAGTCACTGGACTTCAAAAGCATTCCAGGATAGCAGTAAAACATATATCCCATGTAAAAACCACTTTTTGTAACTTAAAATAGGGAATACATGCAATCGAACAAAGCATATATTCGGATAGCTCAGTTTAATGCGAGTCGCCTGATATCTTACACCCCTAGTTAAAGTCTACAGGAGAGTAGAAATCCATATAGTTCTAGCTGAAATAGCAAGATATGGCATATTTGATGTCTGGACGTTCAAGATATCATTCTGCATATTAATCTACTAGTGGCTAGGCTGCTACATGTACCTAGGGAAGGTTATTGACCATGATATAAACTGGGAGGGATTTGGTCATAACCTGAGTTCCCCGCCAAAACACCCCTCCCCAAATGAGGCGATTGGTTCTCTGCTTTAAGGAGACACCCTGCTGGGTTCCTAGAAAAAGGGTGTTATGCTTGGAGCAGTAAGTTGAAGAGATCTCCCTTTTAACCACTTCCCGACCGGCCGTTGTATATAAACGGCCGGACGGTGGCAGTGCAGGGTCAGGTGGCCATTTATAAATGCCCTCCCCGAACCCTGCTTGTGCGCGCTCCCTTGGAGCGCGCAGCACTGCGGTCCGGTGCCCGCTGTGTCCTCCGGACACAGTGGAACACTGATCGTCGGACGGGACCTCTGTACGAGGTCCCGATCATGTGATCACTGATTGGCCAATCAGTGATCACATGCAAAGTAGTAAGCAAGATGTCACTTGTGACATCTTGCTTACTACGTGTGAAATCTGTGAATGATCACAGAGGTCACATGATACAAGGCTATTCACAGCAGCCTTGTACCATGTGACAAGCTGTGACCAATCACAGCTCACTCAGTACTTCTCAATGACTGCAAGAATGCAGACAAAGAGAAAGAGAAATGATTGCTTTTACATCCTATATGGGTGTAAAAGCAATCAGTGTAAAAAAAAAAAAAAAAAAAATCTTCATCACCCCCCACAAATAGCACAGTGTCACCATGGTGACACTGTACTGCTAGGGTAACAGTATGTAAAAAATAAATAAATAAATTATACAGAAATTTTATAGCACCAATTTGCACAGTGCTTTGCATTCCAAAGGCAGACAGTGCAGTTACAAGACAATAAAATATATGAGGGTGAAGAGGGCCCTGCTCATAAGAGCTTATAATCTAATATATTTTAAATGATAAAAAGGTGGATCCCCCCCCAACTTTGCAAATTTTTTTTTATTTTGATAATGTTGCTGCTTATTCTGACCTGTAAAAAAAAAAAAAAAAAAAAAAAATATATATATATATATATATATATATATATATAATCTAAATTCTGATGTGCAACAGAGCTTACTTGGAAATGAATAAGGCACATGTAATTCACACCCTGCACTTAACTCACCTATATTAATTTGCGTTCTATTGGAGAAAAAAAAATCCAATCCCTATTATTCTACTTTTATCTTTAACAATATACTCATTCTCCATATCTACTGATTCATCTTCATGAATTTTACAAAATGGCATGAATAGTTACAAAGAGGCCTGCTAAAAGGAATGGCACTGCTCACTTTGGATCTACATGCATGTACCAGGAAGCTCTATCAATGATGGGGTGTAATACTCTCTCTACGCCTTAGTCCCCTCTGTCTTCATACATACTGCAGACAAAACTAAAATGAATAACATGTAGTGGTCATTCATCTGCTATTTCATAAATTCTATTTGCTACATCAGGGTCCCTGCATCAGAAGCATTACTAGTATTGGAGTCAAGTCAAAGTATAGCTTTGCTGAAATAACATCACTTTCTTATTTCAGCATCTTGAGTCTGGTAACTTTTTTACCTGGTTGCATTAATTTAGTATACTGTGATTTCTGATAGGATCAAACACTGTACCTCTGTGTTCCAATTTGTTTAGTGCATCCAGACTTCTATCCAGACTTTTATTATGATAAAACACATAGGAAGTGTTAATGCACTGTAATCTAACCACAGTATTGGTTTTCTGCCAAGCCTTGTTCTCTTCAAATGGATCTATCAACAGAAGTCACACTTTATATGAATCAGTAGGGAACCAGGCAAATTACTCAACTGAAAATTGAGTTAGAACTATTTCAGTCTTGAAATGAATTAAATGTCTGCTCCACATGTGATCTACAGTCTAGATCACCTTGTCTCTGGCTACCAGTGAAGGTCGAGTGTTACAAAGCTACTAGTGAAAGCCCAGTGTTCTTTTCCTCCCACTCCCCACAGTGTTCCGGGACACATGACAGAAGACCGTTGGACCATTCACGTTCCGCATGCGCAGTGGGCACCCAGCTGTGAAGCCACAAGATGTCACAGCCAGGTTCCCACAGTTAAGATGCAAAGTGAAAAAAACAAGAAGCGCACCAACCTTGCGCATTACCTCAGTAACCAAAATTTATTAGTAAAGGAATGGTACTCACAAACAGCGAATAAAAACAGGCATGTACCGTATTTTTCGCCGTATAAGACGCACCTGACCATAAGACGCACCTAGGTTTTAGAGGCAGAAAACAGGGAAAAAAAATTCTGAACTAATGGACTGCAGACACATTACAGGAGATGACCAGAGACTGCGGACAGCACAGGGATGACCAGAGACTGCGGACAGCACAGGGATGACCAGAGACTGCGGACAGCACAGGGATGACCAGAGACTGCGGACAGCACAGGGATGACCAGAGACTGCGGACAGTACAGATGACTGCTGACCTTTGGGGAAGTGGGGAGCGGGTACCTGAATTTGATAGGTACCCGCTCTTACTTCTGCAGAGTTTTTGTTTGATCTTACCTGTTCCTCGATCCAGCCGCGCGCTGTCTTCCCGGCTTCTGTAATGGCGCTCGGCATGACAGCCGGGTGCCCAGTGCGTATGAGTGAGAAGCACTTGCACTTTGTGATTGGTCCGGCGGCTTCTGGGATCTGTCATGTGTCCCAGGTACCGCCTTACCATTCACAAAGCGCACCGCTTCTCGCGCATGCGCACTGGGCACCCGGCTGTCATGCCCAGTGCCCACACTACAGAAGCCGGGAAGACAGCACGCCGCTGGATAGAGGAACAGGTAAGGTCCCGCTGCAGAGCTGAGTGGCCGGCCTGGTATTCTGACACGGCCGCGGTGGAAATACCGGACCGGCTGCTCCATATTCGCCTTATAAGACGCACTGACATTTCCCCCCCAGTTTTGGGGAAGAAAAAGTGTGTCTTATACGGCGAAAAATACGGTAAGTCCTCCAAGGGACTTCAGAGACAAGAGGCCAGCGCGAATCCCATCATGGGGGTAGACACTCAGTACAGCTGACGCGTTTCGAAGGTCGTACCTTCTTCCTCAGAGCTGCTCTGAGGAAGTTGTTTGTGAGTACCATTCCTTTACTAATACATTTTGGTTACTGAGGTAATGCGCAAGGTTGGTGCGCTTCTTGTTTTTTTCACTTTGCAGTATTGTTCGGGCTTCCCCAGCTTTGTTTTGGAGCTGCACGACCTTTCATGCTCTGGTGGTCGTTTCGTTTGGGTTTGATTTCACCTACTCGCCACCGGCCTGGGTCCTGGAGTGCAGGAGGAATCGTATTTTTTCCCACAGTTAAGATGCCGGCACTGAGGACGGCCAGTGAACCCGGGTAGGGTAAACACACCACTAGATCGAAGGACAGGTGAGTGGCTGTTTGTTTAAAAAGTCAGTTTTTTTAGCTGCTGACTTATTTTTCCCACAGAGACTGGAGCTCTGCTTTAAGACAGGGAACCTTCACATATATTCACCCTCAGTTCCTAATTTATAGTTTTGCTTAGGTTACCTTTTTACCATCATGTACATCAAAGTATTTACACAACACATGTTCACCATTTCACTGTAATAATTGCTCAAAGTTTATGGGAAAACCCTTTTAAAAGTTGCCCCTTGTTCTATAAAGGGATACTTCCCAGCAAATTTTAGCAATGTTCCTTTATTTGCATACAAAACATGCTACCTAAAGTCCCCCTTCCAGTATACACTGGAGTATATAAAGTCCCCCTTCCAGTATACACTGGGGTAATGGAATTTTTTTTAGGCTTTTACAACTGGATGAACAGAGCTATACATTGATGGACAGACATACCTGGGTGAATTCTCAGGTAAAACAAGGCCTTCTTGGTTTTAGGAAAAAAGTCACACCAACCTTGCAAAACTCCACCTTAAGTAACCAAACATCTCAAAGTCACTGGGGTTCCAACCTGAGTGAATGGGTCTCTCAGTGACGTTGGGCATGGGTTAATTTAACAGATTGATGCCAGATTTTGTTCTTATCACAAACCAGCATTCATAAAATTTTCATTTAAAGTGGCTGCATTAAGGTAAAAAAAAGTCCCAGCAGTTGTATCCGCCCCCTAACCTACCTAAATACTTACCTAAGTCCTATCTTGATCCAGTGCTGTGCCTGTCTGCAGCGGAGCTCTCCTTACAGGATATGGAGGCAGCAGCGGGACCAGGGAGCAGAGCGATGGGGCTGAGCCGCCCTGTGTGTATCTATGAACTTTCACAGCCTGGCTTGGGAGCGAGCCCACAGGTGCACCACAATAGAAAGTGGTTATCTATGGGGGCACACAGAGATGAGAAGGAGTGGAGAGCGCCGGTGGCAAACCCAGAAGAGAAGGTTTGGCTTTCCTCTCTGCAATACCATTACACAGAGCAGATAAGTTTACTATGTTTATTAATTAAAAAAAAAAGGATCATCTTTTACAAACTTATTTAAAGGCGGTACAATACTCTTGAAGAAATGTAACATTTGTAATATGAGACTGTGCATACCGTAAACCAATAACTTGTCCTGTTAGGATTCCACCAGTTAAGAATACATTAATGCCCACTGTAGCAAGGCCTCTGATTTTTTTGGGAGCGATTTCTCCGAGATACAATGGCTGCACACAGATACCAACACCTGAAAAACATAAAATTAACTGAAATAAAAGAAAAGACCTTGTCAGATTCTCGGTGTCAATTTTTTAGATGCAGGTGAGAAAATTTATTTGAATACTGTCTGAAGAAACAGTCCTACCTTGTTTGTCTGTTCCATTTGATTTCATGGACCATCCCAATGAGTATTACAGTACTATTCTGCTTTAATTGTAGACAATATATTTATAAAAGATTGGAAAGAGGTATCCCCAGACAAGTCTGTTCTGTGTTGTATGTGCAGTCCTAATGTCTGAAATCACCAACTTTCAGATGTATATAGAAAAGAAGATTAGGACTGCACACACAACACAGAGGTACCTGGACACGTCATGGGGCTCTCAAATACTCTTGTAAACATATGCAGTGAACTAGACTGGAGAGGTCCTCTTTCTGAATATTACAAAGCTAATAAAATCCCTGATTACATAACAGGCAATGAAATGGAATGGAATATTAACCTGGAAATGAACAGCTATTACCTGCAAGATTTTGTTGAAAATGGATATCTGCCTGTGAAATGTTAAAGCTATCAGGCTAGTGACAGGTTTATTAAACTGCCTGTTTTATTAATGGTAAACAAGGGACACTAAGCAGTAAGTTTAGGAAGGGTAGAGGGCCCTTATGGTGAATCCAGCATAACATTTTCTCAGTTTTGTAAATAAGCAGCTTGAATTTAAGGCATATTATAAAAGCCCAACTCTAGTGTACCTGAAAGATCAAATTCCACATAAATATTTATATATTATATGTCTGTTCAGCCCAAGACATATTTATGCTTTCAGTAGTTACTCATGGAGAAAAATCACCAGTTGTTCTTATCTCTTGGAGGAAAGAGCTGACAAAGCTTCCCCAAAGTATTTCCGGTTTCTTTTACCTCTGTCATGGGTCCCCCTTTCATACCTGGACTTCCTAGTTCTTTATATGGAGATCTAATGGAAGTCTGCAACACCATAATTGCTCTGCAACTGTCATATCAATTGGGTGGGATTAGGAGTTCCAATAGGTTTATCTTCCCGATGGACTCACTGAGAAATGGAAGTCAGTATGTGATTTAATCTTCCAGCAACCACATAACCACCCATCCATCTAAATATCAGACTTGGCTGTAGGCGGTTCTTAAATAATATATTTACAGAGATAAAAGTAGACAATTGCAACTCATAACAACATTATGATTCTTAATTGTGAGTTGCTTCAATTTGCCTTTGGATTGCTTTGAGCTACTTCTGTATTGCTTTTGCATACACTTTGACTTGAGGAAGATGTAAATAAAGGCCCATATACATGAGCCCTTTAAAAGGAGTTGTGTGCCACCTGTACTGTTCTAGAATGCATACTGCACCCTGCTCACTTGCTCTATAGAGTTCAAACACTAGTGTGCATACTCATCAAATTCCAATGATGGCCACTACTCCAGCCTGCAAGAAAGTCAATATATAATCAGGACATTGTTCTTGCAAATCTGATCACAGGATCCCATAGGAGACACCACCAGTTTGATGGTAAATCATTCTGACTCCTTAATGTCATGCCACGATAAGGGGTTCTGGGCAAAATTCCAACAAAGTGTCAGTGCCCACACTAAGTATGAGCACCACTGTGATTGGACCTAAGCATATTCATGTGCTGGCAGGTGACACTCTAGTCACTGCATTTGTGTATGCATTTTTTCCTGGTATCCATAGGGTTAATTACGTGCAGTGGTATGTCAGCTGCAGGTAAGGTCACTTTTCATTGCAAAGGTGAGTGTTCCCCGAGGCATAGAGACTTTTGGTCGGATTGGAATGCAAGGGAGGCCACGCATCCTATGATGTGCTCGTTAGTGGAGAAGGGAGTCCACCTGTAACAAGGAAGTGTTAAAAGCCAGTTCAAGGAATGGGAAGAGTTTGAGCCAAAAAGGTATGCCTCACCATTGTACAAACTCACTATGGAATAGTCTAACCATTTTCCAGCTTAAGCTACCTCAAAAAGAACTGTTTACATTAAGACAGTGGATTCATTGTGGAATATCAGTTGTAATGGAATTGACTGTGTAAATGACATCTACTATGCTGAGCTATGTAACATCTTTGTGTAACCTAGTGAACTAAACTCAGTGAAAGACTTTTGCTTATTCCACAAGTCTGGCGACTTAATAAAGATTAGCTGATGTGTGCCAACACAGTGCATGTAATGCGGGGAATGCAGTTTAATTAAATAAGAGGGTTTCAAGTGTAGCACCATCTACTGTGCTACTAGTATTAGTGTAGGAAAATGTATTGTGGTGCGACTCATGGAAGCTGAGCGAGTCTGTAATTAGGTCGGGTTACTGCAGTTTAGGCAGGATGACTCCACAGATGCAAGTCTCTGGTACATCCCCCTGGGCCTAGGAGTTTGGAGAGACTTCTAGAAGTTATGGGGGTGAAGGCAAGAAGGGGCTGATCTGCATACTTGAGGGAACTTGGCCAATCCCCAGGCAAAATGTCCTGTCAGGATGGCCAGGTCAGCCCTTAAATATGCTGGAAGATGGAATGCTGAGGAGGCTGTTAGTGGCCTAGGAGAGATCCCCTAGATTTAGGGGGTCTTTACCTCCAGGCTGGGCTCAAGCAGGCTTGGGGAGATCTTATCAACAGCGTAGTTTGAGGATGAATCTCGCCTACGGAGTAAAAGGGAGCAACGAGGACAGAGTAAGTACATCAACACATCCAGGGATTCACAAGGGGAGAGACTGGAACATGATGCCAGCTTTCAAAGGACAGTGCTATGCTTAACCATTTATTCATGTCCTGGGAGATCTTCAGAGCAGCCAGGAGGGCTGGTGTTGTCTGCAGGCTGTGAAGCAGGTCTATAGGAGAGAGGAGATGCTTCTGCACGTAGTTTGCAAAAATCTGTGCTAAGTTTCAAAGGGGGCCTGAGAGTTCCTAGTCCGTAAAGGGATTTTGCTACTGATCCATAAAGACTGACCGTATCCAGGGATGAGAACAGTCCAGGAACTTTCACTGTACATAGGAAGGAAGTTGTCCCTGTGCATTGCTTCAGTCAAGTTGGACATCCCATAATCCCTATTAACCCACCCAAGTTATTTCCCTTAACAAAAGAAAAAAAAAAAAAAACAAGCTCAGAGACTATTTCATTGTGTCTGGACAAAAGTAGAGAGAAATGCTTGTGGCCTGGCTGAGCAGGGGAACCAGTTACTAGTGGCACTCAGGAGGGTAGGGTCACACAAGTGCTTGTGTAACATTGGTATGCAGAAGAGAAGCCAGTTTAAAACGGGGATGGTGGTGGCTAGTGAAGGATGGTTCTAGATGGAAAGGTGGTTGCTGTACATCTAAACATGCCCTTTTCAGTGGTGGGTCCCTATTCTACAGAAACAGAAATGTTTTATGGTGTTCCCCTTCAAACCATGGGTTGGAGCAAGACAAGTATGCTGTGCTGAAGAACCGGTGGAAAGTATTCTGCTCTGTTGACCTCAAAATGATCTGTAGTCTGGGGACAGGTAGAAACAGACCAACATCACCAGATGAAAAAGATGCAGTCCTTTTGGTGTGGGGCCTGGTTGGGTGATTTAACATATGGGCATCTGCAGATGGTAATTCAGGATAGGTTCACAGCTCTGCGCGTAGGGAAGGTGCTCCAAACCACATGTGCATCCCAATCCAGAAAAAAGAAACGTGCTGCACTTTAGCCTTAATGCAGCGGGTGCCATTAATTCTTGAAGAATCGGGAACTTTCTTTCCTGATGTTTCTCGTGAGTAGGGCAGCCCATTGAAATGACTGGGCTGCCCTACCTGTGACATGCATGCAAATACGCATGCACATATCTGAATAGAGCCTTACACGCATTATCGCTGTAGTAGGGCAGGCAGCACATTTATTTTTTATTTCAGGTACTTATATAGCGCCGGCAATTTACGCAGCGCTTTTACATTTACATTTTTGCATTCACATCAGTCCCTAACCCTCAAGGGGTGTACAATCTAAGGTCCCTAACTCACATTCATATACAAGGGCCAATTTAGACAGGATCCAATTAACCTACCAGCATGTCTTTGGAGTGTGGGAGGAAACCGGAGTACCCGGAGGAAACCCACACAGGCACAGGGAGAACATGCACACTCCAGGCAGGAGGTGCCGTGGCTGGGATTCGAACCAACGACCCTAGTACTGCCAGGTGGAAGTGCCAACCATTTAGCCACTGTGCTGCCCAACATGCAGCATGGTTCCCCTGTGTCGCCAGGCAGTGGTGCACATTGGTGGCCCTCCCTCTCCTACAACTCGTTTCTTTTTTTCATTTTGTTCTTTGACCCACCCACTTATATTGGCAGTGTTATTGTTGTCATACAGCCCTACACCTGTAATACATTATAAATATAATTAAAACATGACAGTTATGAACAAAACAACATTCTTTTTCTGTGTATGAAATATTCTCACTGCCACTTCATCATGCATGCATATGTGATTTACCTGCATTCAATCCTATAAGGAATCTCCCAACTATCAGAAGCTCATATAATCTGGCCGGTTGTGCAATTCCCATGAAGAGAGCAGCTAGAATTGCTACAACATTATTCACCAATAAAACCTGCTTCCTGCAAAATACAAGAACACATAGTTTAAGCAAAGAATTACAAATCCTGCACAAGAATATATGTACAAACATCTAATTACTGTTTTCAAGTTCTCTGCTGTATGGGGAATTATAATATTTTTTTTTTACTAATGTGCGTCTTGTTTTTTTAGTTTTAGTGATACAGTTGCTTTATTATAACATTGTGGTGCAGAGCCTTTCTAAAATGTTTTGGAATATACATCCCGTGACTTTCTTGAAAATTCCGAAGTCGCTATTCAAGGTATGGGAAAAAATGATATTCATTGAAATGATGGGCCTCCTGTCTCATTTTACATCAGTAAGTCAAATTATTTTGGTTACCTATTGGAGCATAAATCTTTTTTTTTTTTATTCAATATATACAAGCTACAGTATATAAGTTATACTTTGGATTGTGATCATCACCATGGTTAACTAGACTGCAGGCTGGCCAATGCTTTTGTTGAACAATATATGCTCTTAAAGCAACCTAATCACAATATAACAGTACTCACTAACAATTAGTTTAGTGTTACTGCTGGACCCCCTGCCTGTGTTGAATTGGGAATACATATAGCATAATTATGGATTACATATACACTCACTGGCCACTTTATTAGGTATACCTGTTCAATTGCTTGGTAACACAAATTGCTAATCAGCCAATCACATGGCAGCAACTCAATGCATTTGGGCATGTAGACGTGGTGAAGACAACTTGCTGAAGTTCAAACCGGGTATCAGATTGGGGAAGAAAGGGGATTTAAGTGACTTTGAACGTGGCATGGTTGTTGGTGCCAGACGAGGTGGTCTGAGTGTTTCAAAAACTGCTGATCTACTGGAATTTTCATGTACAACCATCTCTAGGGTTTACAGAGAATGGTCGGAAAAAGAGAAAATATCCAGTGAGCAGAAGTTGACATCAACAAAGCATTTTTGTACACACACAGGAGACTGAGCAGACTGGTTGCTGTGACATTCAGATGGTAGGGTCAGAATTTGGCATAAACAACATTGAAGCATGGATCCATCCTGCCTTGTATCAATGGTTCAGGCTGGTGGTGATGTAATGGTATGGGGGATATTTTCTTGGCACTAGCAAGGTGTACCTAATAAATCGGCCGGTGAGTGTACATTATAAAGGATTGCCACACATGTCAACACATTACACATGTTGACTAGGCTAGTGGTTTATATCAAAACTAATGGTCAGAGCATACAAAATTTATACTAACACAATAGAAGTATAGGAATACAAAATATGTATTTAAATGGAGGGCGCTGGATGGACTGGGGGGTCACTGTAGGTTTTGGGGGGCACTGTATGACCTGTGTTGGTAATAGTTGCAGGGCTTGTCAAAGCTCTAATAAAATCTTTTATTCGCTACTACTGTCTCGGTGAGTTGGAGGGTCCAGTTAAGATGAGACACCAATGGGAGCAGCTGGAGGACCCAACAACCAGCAGGCACTCCATAGGGAGCCAGTTCTACATTTGTTGAAAAACTCACTATTTACTAGATTTTCTGTGTGTACTACAACTAAACACTGAGTTACACAAGGACTTTACTCACCTACCAAACTTTGCTGCTGCGTGTCCACCTACAAATGTTCCAATAAGGCCACCAAGTGTAAACACTGAAGCTATAACTGACCAAATAAGTGTCAAGAGACTTTCATCCAATTGGGACTGGTACCGTGCATGCCAGGTATCATTGAGGAAATTGTGTATATGCTGTGAAAAGATAGACAACTTTAATCTGAAGCTACTGATAGGCAATGGCAGGCTTAACAGCTATGCAATAAATATTATATATATATATATATATATATATATTTGTATTCAGCCTTTAAAGGCCTACCTAGATTTACTGACCTGCAACTACTATCATCGTTACAAATGAAGTACAGATTAATCAAAAATATTTTTTTTACACTCCATTGCCAAGGCAGACCTACAGAGATGTGATAAATACACGTCAGAAAGAAAAAAGAGGGAGAGATCTTCACTAAACTAGATGAATTGCGGTATTTTCAATTGAGGTGTTTTGTTGGAAGTTTGCCAAAACCTTTAAGGACAAAAGATAATTGGAATTTGTTCAAAAAGGTATTGGGAACACAAGGTGATGGGAAACACGGGATTACTAAAGTTTATAAAATACTCACTGAATTAGACACAAACACAAAGCCAACATATATAACAAAATGGGAAATGGATATGGGAGTTGTGATAGATGAGGAAAAGCAGAGGAGAATGTATAGATTAATTCACAAGAACATTTCTATGAGAGAAGTAGAGATGAACTATAAGTGTTTGACAAGATGGCACAATAAACCAAATGTAGAAAATAAGATATGTGGAGAGAGTTCACCACTGTGTTGGAGGGGATGTGGAGAAGTAGGCACTATATTCCATATATGGTGGGGATGCCCAAAAATCCAGATATTCTGGAAAACAATAATCCACTTGATAGGAAAATTGACAGAAATAGATATAGATCTAGACCCAGAAGTATGTATTTTGCATAATATGGATATAACAGTAAATAAATATAAAAAATCAGGGATATGGTACTATATAAATGCTGCAAAAGCTCTGATACCCAAGTTCTGGCGGCGAATAGAGATACCGAAGGAAGAGGACTGGATTGAAAGAGTTGAGCAGATCAAAAAGATGGAAAGGTTGTGTCATATCCAAGAAGATAGGATGGAGGCTTATTATGGGAAATGGGAGAACTGGGAAAAAGCTAGATTATATATGAAGTATAGGAAAGAATAAAGAAAACAACAGAAAAACTTCACTTGCTGATATAAGAAGATGCAGAGAAAAGGTAGGATAGGCAGAGGGGATTTGGGGTGGGGGGCGGAGCTGGGGGGGAAATGTTGTATAGAGTAAATAAAGTAGAAATGTTGGATATTATAATATTATAGAATATATTTTTATATATATATATCTACATTGTGTTGATGAAATGTATTTAAAATGGAAAATTAATAAATATTTAAATTATAAAAAAAAAAAAAGAGACTTTCATCCAATTGGGACTGGTACCGTGCATGCCAGGTATCATTGAGGAAATTGTGTATATGCTGTGAAAAGATAGACAACTTTAATCTGAAGCTACTGATAGGCAATGGCAAGCTCAACAGCTATGCAATAAATATTATATATATATATATATATATATATATATATATATATATATTTGTATTCAGCCTTTAAAGGCCTACCTAGATTTACTGACCTGCAACTACTATCATCGTTACAAATGAAGTACAGATTAATCAAAAATAATTTTTTTACACTCCATTGCCAAGGCAGACCTACAGAGATGCGATAAATACACGTCACTTTTGTGGAAAATCAAAGCAAGCTACAGAGTAGAGCAATATTACTTAACTCTTGTTGGACCAACTTTGTTCATGTGTAAAAACACCAAAATGAAGACAGTGACCTATGGTACTGACGGACGGAATCTAATATAATTAAAATCTTTAAAATGTAGCTGTTTTAGGAGGTATTTAAAGCTGAGCTCCATGCAAACTAAATACACCAGTAAAAAAACACACACACACACACATATATATATATAGCTGTCTGTGCCCCCATTAGGGAGATTCACCCTCTCTATTTGTACCGTTTACCATTATCATTGATAGTAAAAGAAACCCCAAATTTTGGGTTGACCCTAGAAAAGTAATATAGGGGAACAATTTCAATGGGGACACTAGTACTGGTGTCCTGGGGGAGTACAAGGGATTCCCTTAATTTGAAGAGATTTTTTTCCTCACTTTCTGTGTTGGCTATAGGACAGGAAGTGAAGGTAAATCTCCCCAATGGGACACAGATGGCTAAAAATAAATTGACAGGGTTATAACTCTCCATTATCCAAAAAAAGTTTTGCCTGTAGCTCTACTTTAAAGGTACTTTGAACAATTCATTTGAAATGCAGGTGATATTGTTTTAATAAAAATACACTATATTGGCAAAAGTATTGGGACGCCTGTCTTTACACACACATGAACTTTAATGGCATCCCAGTGTTAGTCCGTAGGGTTCAATATTGAGTTGGCCCACCCTTTGCAGCTATAACAGCTTCAACTCTTCTTGGAAGGCTGTCCACAAGGTTTAGGAGTGTGTCTATGGGAATGTTTGACCATTCTTCCAGAAGCGCATTTGTGAGGTCAGGCATTGATGTCGGATGAGAAGGCCTGGCTTGCAGTCTCTGCTCTAATTCGTCCCAAAGATGTTCTATCGGGTTGAGATCACCACTCTATGCAGGCCAGCAAGTTCCTCCATCCCAAACTCTCTCATCCATGTCTTTATGGACCTTCTTTTGAGCACTGGAGTGCAGTCATGTTGGAACGGGAAGGGGCCATCTCTAAAACTGTTCTCACAAAGTTGAGAGCATGAAATTGTCCAAAATGTCTTGGCATGCTAACACCTTAAGAGCTCCCTTCACTGGGACTAAGGGGCCAAGCCCAATTGAGAAATAACCTCACACCATAATCCCCCTCCTCAAAAGTTTACACTTGGCACAATGCAGTCAGGCAAGTACAGTTCTGGCAACCGCCAAACCCAGCCACGTCCATCAGATTGGCATACAGTAAAAGCGTGATTCTTGACTCCAGAGCACACATCTTCACTGCTCTAGAGCCCAGTGTCAGTAAGCTTTACACCACTGCTTCCAACTCTTTGCATTGCACTTAGTGATATAAGTCTTGGACGCAGCTGATCGGCCATGGAAACCCATTCCATGAAGCTCTCTACATGTTGTTGTGCTAATCTGAAGGCCACATGAAGTTTGGAGGTCTTCAGCTATTGACTCTGCAGACAGTTGGCAATTTCTGCGCACTTCAGCATGTGCTGACTTTGCTCTGTCATTTTACGTGGCCTACCACTTTGTGGCTGAGTTGCTGTTGTTCAAAGTTGCTTCCACTTTGTTATAATACCACTAACAGTTGACCGTGGAATATTTAATAGCAAGGAAATTTCAAGGATAGACTTGCACAGGTGGCAACTTATCACAGTGCCTTGCTTGAATTCACTGAGCTCCTGAAGAGAAACCCATTCTTTCACAAATGTTTGTAGAAGCAGTCTGCATGCCTAGGCGCTTGATTTTATACACCTGTGGCCATGGAGGTGATTGGAACACCTGAATCCAATGATTTGGAGGGCTGTCCCAATACTTTACAATATAGTGTATATTAGCATTCACTGGAGTTTTTGACAATGTGCCTGGAGTTAAGCTTTAAAAGCACCCAGCAACATTACATTTAAGTTGAACATTTTCAGCTAACAAAAATCTGCTGCCCATCCACATGGCAGGTATTAATTTTTTTTAAAGCAGAACTATACTCCTCTCCACTCCATCGATGAAGTGTCCCAGAGTTCCCTCACCTGCTGACATCTTTGGTCATTTTATTGGCTGGGTTAAGAAGACATCACATGTGCGGAAGTGCACTCATCTTGTCAGAAGCCAAAATTGTGCACAGAGTTGCATGTGCCCAGCTCAGTGAACAGTGTGGAAAGGCAGGTAAAAAGATGGAACGCAGAAAAGACATTGTAACAGTACGTCTCTTCTGCATTAAAAAACTGCATATATTGTTTTTTAAATTAAATATCAACTTTAACATCTGGTGGGTGGTATGGCCTGGCCAGACGGATCTTTCTCCTCTAAATTAAATTCCATACTATTAATTTTATTGCACCATACGCGTGCACGAGATCTTCCTACAGGACTGCAGTCTCTTGCCTTTTGTAAATCTAATAATCTGCTTCAAACATTTGCCCTTATGCAA
This sequence comes from Staurois parvus, assembly GCF_062004578.1. NCBI lineage: Eukaryota > Metazoa > Chordata > Amphibia > Anura > Ranidae > Staurois > Staurois parvus. The sequence continues at coordinate 4,901,569 of NW_028318385.1, read as the reverse complement.
AAAAACTGGAACAAAGTAGGGCTTCATATACACTAGCCTACCATGACCATGGCAGTGGGAAAACGCAAAACGTGACAAACGTGATTCTTCAATGTTCAGAAGAGAAAGGTTTAACTAACCTAAAACGCATCAGTTCCTAAACTCTGCTAAAAGCCCATGTGTACATGGATACATAGTAGGCTTTTATAGAGTTAAGTTTTAGGAGGTAAAAAAATGCCAAATGTTCCTAAATTCAAGTTTAGATGCTGCTAGTGTACATAAAGCCTTAGACAGATGCAAAAGGTTACTGTCACATGTTAGCCTGCAATTTCTTGTTTGTGCATTCTTACTTTCTTGCTGCAGTGCTTTTCCTGATTCCCTTCACATGTGTGGTTTGTCTGTGCTCACCTATGGGCATCGCCTGCTTTTCTCTGGGTTTTATTTCCTTCCCTTCCATCAGTTCCTGGCCCGCCTCCTAGTTTGTCTACATAAGACATGCTCAGTCTAACCCACTTGGCCTGAGCAAACTGTCAAGCACCTGTGGTAGTGAGCCCTTGTAGATTGTCAACTCGGGGTTCCCCATGGCGTGGAGTCTAAGCCCCAACCTACTTTTTCACCAGAGCCCCTGATGGTGGGGATGAACTTGCAGCAAGCTAGAACCATGTCGCGGCCCCCAGGTACGCCCAGCTGAGGATTCGGAGACCACTCGTGTGAGCAGAGTACACTGGCAGGAGACAACAGGAAATCTGATAGACTAGCCGAGGTTAGGACAGGTGGAAAACAAGCACAGTCGGTGAATGAAGCCAGGGATGGTACACGTGTAGTCAGATACAGGATACAGGAGTTGCAACAAACAGAAGCTCAGAGAACTAAGAAGTTGCTCAGGCAAAGTGGCCTAGACTGAGCATGTCTTATATAGACAAAACAAACTAGGAGGCGGGCCAGGAAGTGATGGAAGGGAAGGAAATAAAACCCAGAGAATAGCAGGCAATGCCCATAGGTTGGCACAGACAAACCACACATTTGAAGGGAATCAGGAAAAGCACTGGAGCAAGGAGGTAAGAATGCACAAACAAGAAACTGCACGCTAAGTGGAGGGACCAATGAATCACCAATCATTTTCTGATATTTTCTAACAGATCTCCAATACCTGTTTCAGAGCTTATCATAAAAATCTTTTTACCCCGTCTATGTACAATATATGTAACTCCACCATGCAGTGAAAGACCACTGCAGTTCTTATGAATGATCTTTAATTTCCTTCAGCATATGAAAATTTTGAAAGGTTTCATATCCTGGTGTTATGCAATGCTGCTAATCATTTATCTTGAGGGTCTCCTGATCAGAGTGGCTGAGAAATGGGAGGCTGATGTTGGTACCTTGACAGAAGACCAATGGGAGATGGCTGTGCAGGCTGTACCACTATGCTCATTCAACCACCCACAGAGGCTTACCCAAATACACATTCTACTAGGCTCCCACTACACCCCCTCAAAGCTCTTCAAAATGGACCAGGTTCAGGACCTCTGAATGCCATCACTGCCATAGGAAACATGGAGATCCTGTACACTTATTGTGGCACTGTCCCAAACCTCTACAGGGAGGGAGTAGTGAACAAGTTAGACTATTCTCTAATATCCAGGTTGATCCAAAACAGTGTTTCTTGGATATACTGGATTCCTTTGAAGATCAAGAATTTCCCAGAGAGGCTTTTACCAGAGCCTTGTTCAGACCTGTAAGCTTAGATTAGTGCTCTGAAAGTCTGAAAATCCATCCACACTCACACTAACTGAATGGATTAAACATGTTGGTGATACATTTAACAAAAAAAAGACACTGCCCTGATAAATTTGAAAAAATATGGTCAAATTGGCAAGATACTCAAGGCCTAAGCCAATTGGATCAAGTGACTGGTAGGCTAGGAATTCATGCAGGAAAGGCTGACTTAGCTTGATATTTTGTTTGCGCCTTCTCTGGGGTTGCCTATATTTAACTTAGTATGCCTCTTAATAACAACAGGTACATGTGTATCTCTACTTTCATATTATTACTTGGTTGAATGCACAGGACCTTACATCCTTTGTATTCTGTATTTTGCTAAGATTACCCTAGATCTATATTTGTAAAAGATACATTTTTTGTAAAATCTTCATAGCAAAGTTTTCTCTGATCTAAAAAAAAATCCACTTTAATGTAAAAACACTGAACACACCTGAAGCTGTGTTTGTTTGACTTACTATTGTAGGTGCATTGATAATTGATAGATTATATCCATACTGGAAAGTTCCTCCTATTCCTACTGCGCATATGGCCCCAAAAAGTTTGCTGCTTGGAAGCTATGGAGACAGGAAGTAAATATAAATGACATAACCTTAAATGTTATTACTATCGCAGTTGCGCTCAAAAGTTTGCATACCCTTGGAGAATTGGTAATATACAGTATGTACCATTTGTAAAGAAAACATGAGTGAGCAAGCAAGACACATTTCTTTTATTTCTTATGGGATTCATATTCAACTGTAGGTCATACCAGAATAGCACAATCATAAAACAAAACATGGCAAAAAGTAAATAAATGAAATAAGCCCTGTTCAAAAATCTGCATAGCCTTAGTTCTTAATACTGTGTATTGCCCCTGCAGTGTTTTGTAATAGTTGTTTATGAGGCCCATAATTCTTGCAGGTGGTATAGCTGACCATTCATCCTGGCCTAATGCCTCTAGGTCATGCAAAGTCTTTGGTCATCTTGCATAAACTGCACATTTAAGATCTTTCCAGAGTGGCTTGATGAAATTAAGGTCAGGAGACTGTGATGGCCACTCCAGAACCTTCACCTTTTTCTGCTGTAATCGTTGGAGGGTCAGCTTGGCCTTGTGCTTAGGGTCATTGTCATGCTGGAAAGTCCAAAAGTGTCCCATGCGTAGCTTTCGTGCAGAAGAATGCCTGCCAGTATTTTCTGATTACATGCTGCATTAATCTTGCCATCAATTTGCACAAGATATCCTGTGCCTTTAGAGCTCACACCCCCCAAAACATCAGTGACCCACCACTATGCTTCACATTTGGGATGGTATTCTTGTTGCTAAAGGCCTTGTTGACCTCTCTCCAAACATAGCTTTTGTGGTGGTGATCATAATGCTCCATTTTGGTCTCGTCACTCCAGATTACATGTGCCAGATGTTGTGAGGTGTGTCAAAGTGTTGTCGGGCATATTGTAACCAGGCTTTTTTGTGGCATTGGCACAGTAAAGGCTTCTTTCTGGCAACTCGACCATGCAGCTAATTTCTTTAAAGTATTGTCATATTGTGCTCCTTGAAACAACCACACTGGCTTTTTCCATGGCAGCCTGTATTGCTCCTGAGGTTATCTGCGGGTTTTTCTTTGTATCCCAGGCAATTCTTCTGGCAATTGTGGCTGCAATCTTTTTTGGTCTAAATAACGGTCACTTCCCCAGTCTATAACTGGCCTTCACAACAAGGAGCACATGGATGGGCAACGCATGTCAAACAACAAAAAAGAAAAAAATTCCCAACTCTAACTTGCCAGCCAGCCTGGAAGGGAGGGCAGGGGGAGGTGGAAGGGAAAGAAAGGGAGGGAGGGAAGGGTGGAAGGAAGGAAAGAAGAAAGAAAGGGAGGGAGGGAAGGGTGGCAGGAAGGAAAGAAGAAAGAAAGGGAGGGAGGGAAGGGTGGCAGGAAGGAAAGAAGAAAGAAAGGGAGGGAAGGGTGGAAGGAAGGAACGAAGAAAGAAAGGGAACGAGGGAAGGGTGGACGGAAGGAAAGAAGAAAGAAAGGGAGGGAGGGAAGGGTGGAAGGAAGGAAAGAAGAAAGAAAGAAAGGGAGGGAAGGGTGGAAGGAAAGAAGAAAGACAGGGAGGGAGGGAAGGGTGGAAGGAAGGAAAGAAGAAAGAAAGGGAGGGAGGGAAGGGTGGAAGGAAGGAAAGAAGAAAGAAAGGGAGGGAGGGAAGGGTGGAAGGAAGGCAAGAAGAAAGAAAGAAAGGGAGGGAGGGAAGGGTGGAAGGAAGGAAGGAAAGAAGAAAGAAAGGGAGGGAGGGAAGGGTGGAAGGAAGGAAAGAAAAAAGAAAGGGAGGGAGGGAGGGAGGGAGGGGAAGGAAGGAAGGAAGGGAGGAAGGAAGGGAAGGAGGGAGGAAGGGAGGAAGAAAGGAAGGAAAAAAGGAAGGAAGAAAGGGAGGAAGGAAAGAAGAAAAAAAAGGGAGGGAAGGGTGGAAGGAAGGAAGAAAGAAAGGGAGGGAAGGAAGGGTGGAAGGAAGGAAGAAAGAAAAGGGAGGGAGGGAAGGGTGGAAGAAAGGAAGTAAGAAAGGGAGGGAGGGAAGGGTGGAAGGAAGGAAGAAAGAAAGAGAGGGAGGGAGGGAGGGAGGGAGGGAAGGGTGGAAGGAAAGAAGAAAGAAAGGGAGGGAGGGAAGGGTGGAAGGAAGGAAGGAAGAAAGAAAGGGAGGGAGGGAAGGGTGGAAGGAAAGAAGAAAGAAAGGGAGGGAGGGAAGGGTGGAAGGAAAGAGGAAAGAAAGGGAAGGGTGGAAGAAAGGAAGGAAGAGAGGAAGGAAGAAAGGAAGGGAGGAAGAAAGGGAGGAAGAAAGGGAGGAAGAAAGGGAGGAAGAAAGGGAGGGAAGGGTGGAAGGAAAGAAGAAAGAAAGGGAGGGAGGGAGGGAAGGGTGGAAGGAAGGAAGAAAGGGAGGGAGTGAAGGGTGGAAGGAAGGAAGAAAGGAAGGAAGAAGGGTAGGGAGGGAGGGAAGGGTGGAGGGAAGGAAGGAAGAGAGGGTGGAGGAAAGGGAGGAAGGGAGGGGTGGAAGGAATGGAGGGAGGGGTGGAAGGAAGTTGAAGGATGGATGGAAGGGTGGGAGGGGAGGGAGAGTAGGGTAGGGGGTGGGAAGGAAGGGAGGGGCAGAAGAAAGAAAGGAGAGGGAGGGGTTGGGAGAAATTAAGGGAAGGGAGGGGCGAAAGGAGGGAAGGGAGGGGCGGAAGGAAGGGTGAAGGAAAAAGGAGGGAAGGGAGGGTGAAAGGAGGGAAGGGTGGGTGAAAGGAGGGAAGAAAGGGATGGAAGAGAGGGAGGGAAGAGAGGGGAAAGAAGGGAGGGGAAGGAAGAGAGGGGAAGGAAGGGCAGGTGGAAGGAAGAGAGGGCGTGTGGAAAGAAGGGAGGGCGGGTGGAAGGAAGGGAGGGAGTGGTAGGGTGGAAGGAAGGGAGGGAGGGGTAGGGTGGAAGGAAGGAAGGGAGGGAGGGGAAGGGAGGGAGGGGTAGGGTGGAAGTAAGGAAGGAAGGAAGGAAGGAAGGAAGGAAGGGAGAGGTAGGGTGGAAGGAAGGAAGGGAGGGGTAGGGTGGAAGGAAGGAAGGGAGGGATAGGGTGGAAGGGAGGGAGGGAGGGAGGGAGGGGAAGGAAGGGAGGGTGGAAGGGAGGGTGTAAGGAATGGGAAGGGAAGGAAGGAAGGGGAAGGGTGGAAGGGAGGGAGGGAGGGGAAGGGAGAGAGGGAGGGGAAAGGAGAGAGGGAGGGGAAAGGAGAGAAGGAGGGGAAAGGAGAGAGGGAGGGGAAGGGAGGGAAAGGCTGGAAGGAAGGGAGGGAGGGGAAGGGTGGAAGGAAGGGAGGTTGGGGAGGGGAAGGGTGGAAGGAAGGGGAAGGTTGGAAGGAAGAGAGGGAGGGAGGCAAAGGGAGGAAGGAAGGAAGGGAGGGGTGGAAGGAAGGGATTGGAAGGGTGGAAGGAAGGGAGCAGAAGGGTGGAAGGAAGGGAGGGAGGGGAAGGATGGGAGGGAGGGGATGAAGGATGGGAGGGAGGGGAAGGAGGGGAAGGAGGGAAGGATGGGAGGGAGGAAGGGAGGGAGGGGAAGGATGGGAGGAAAGGATGGGAGGGAGGGGGGGGGGGATGGGAGGGAGGGGAAGGAGGGAGGGGAAGGATGGGAAGGAGGGAAGGATGGGAGGGAAGGAAGGATGGGAGGGAAGGAAGGATGGAAGGAAGGATGGAAGGATGGGAGGGAAGGAATGATGGGAGGGAAGGATGGGAGGGGAAGGATGGGAGAAGGATGGGAGGGGGGAGGGAGGGAAGGGAGGGAGGGAAGGATGGGAAGGAAGGATGGCAAGGAGGGAGGGGTAGGGTGGAAGGAAGGGAGGGAGGGGTAGGGTGGGATGAGAGAGAGGGAGAAAGGGAAGGAAGGATAGGAAGGATGGGAGGGAAGGATGGGAGGGAGGAAGGGAAGGAAGGATGGGAAGGATGGGAGGGGAAGGATGGGAGGGGAAGGATGGGAGGGAAGTATGGGAGGGAGGGAAGGATGGGAGGGAGGGAGGGAGGGGAAGGATGGGATGGGAAGGATGGGAGGAAGGGAGGAAGTGAGGGAGGGAGGATGGGAGGGGGGGAGGGAGGAAGTGAGGGGTGGAAGGAAGGAAGGAAGGTTAGGTCAAACTTACCATGACTCCTACAGAAGCATCAGAGCTGTGACTGTCGGCTGCTGTATTCAGTTTCCCGCGGCTCCCAGCCACACACCTCTGAAGCTGCACAGACTGGACTGTGGTCGTGCACAGTGAAGAGGCAGAGCCGATTTAGTCTCTCTCCCCTCTTCTCCTATTGGTGCCGAGGATGGAGGGAGGGACGGGACTGCTTGGCAGTGAGAAGAACACAGCAGCTGGAACACAGTGGCGGTGGGAGGAGCGGCAGTGGGAGGGAGAGAGGCGAAAGAAAACCATTCTGTGCAGCGGTGGAGGTGGCAAGCAGTGCCAGGGCTAGGGGTGTGTGGGAGGGGCGGCGGTGGTTGTGGCAGCGATCTCCTGTATAGCTTTCAATGAAGCAGCTGGAAGCTACTTTTCCTCCGCTCCCTCCTGTGGCTTCCAGCTGCTTCATTGAAAGCCATACAGGAGATCGTTGCCTGTCACCACCGCCACCCCTCCCACACACCCACCACCGCTGTGTTCCCAGACTTCCCGCCACTGTGTTCTTCCTACTGCCCAGCCCAAATTTCGAGGCCTGCAGCCAGGGATGGATGACAAATCTCCTCTGGGGGTTGGGGGGTTCAGACCCCCTCCCTTATCTACGCCCCTGCCCTAGTCCCCCCTTTTTTCTTACCCGAGCCAGATCTGACACAGCAATGTGCACAAGAGCAGTGGCTCTAGCCGCTGTCTCCCTCCTCACTGGACAGATTGATAGCTATTGGCTCCCGCTGCTATCATTCAAATGCTGTGATACGACAGTGGGGGCAGGGCCCGAACCACCTGCTGTGTGTCAATGAACGCATTCAGGATGGCTTGGGAATGAGCCTGCATGGGCTCCATGGGGGCACCCACCAAGAAGGAGGGGCCTGGAGTGCTGGCAGGGGACCCCAGAAGAGGAAGATCGGGCTGCTCTGTGCAAAAGCATTGTAAGGTAAACAGTGTGATGACTTATAACAGTAGTCTCCAAACTGCGGCCTGGGGGCCGAATGTGGCACTTTGCTTGCTTTTATCTGGCCCTTGGGGCACTATGTAATTTACTGACACCAATGAATACCAATGATGGGGCACAGTTCCCAGCAATGACACCAACAATGGGGCATAGTTCATCCCAATGATACCAAGAATGGGGCCCAATGACACCAATGATGGGACCCAATTTCTTCCAATGACACCATCAATGGGGCACAAGTCCTCTCACTAACACAAAAGATGGGGCATTGTTTACTCCCACTGATGCCGGGACATTTTCCGGTCCAGCCCCCTTAAAGTCCGTAAGACTGTAAACTGGCCCTTTGCTTAGAAAGTTTAACTTATAACAACGCATGCACAAAAACAAATACCTTATCTAAGGTCATTTGTTTTAAATAAATATTCTCATTATTGATATGGTCAATAATCAGATCTTTTATCCCAATACTACACGCTCCTTGAGAGGAGGTGAACCTACAATAAATGTTAATACAGTAGGCAGTTACCTTATCAAAAGCAGACAAATACAACAAATAGAGCAAAATGAAACAACTACTCAAGCAGAACACTACTTCTGTAAAAACAGTGTCACACTACACCTCCACCTCCCAGTGACAGAAAGGTGCAATAAAATAGTCCATGAATGATATTTGTTTGGCTGAATGGTTCAAATTAGACAGTCAATGAGAGTTCAGTAGCTGAAACCACCACCTTGCATCAAAGTGATCCACACTCCCCTCTTGTCACCTCACTCACCACCATTTTTTGCTTCTCATTAAAATGATTCGCAAAATAAGCTTGGTTCTCCATAACACAGTGCCGGTTCCATCCCTGGTTAGCAATCTCCAATCAGATGATCTTTAATTCTGCTAAAACACAAAGAGGACAAAAAGAATCCTCATAGTGTAATCCCTTTCAAAAGCTTTATTAAAATCTGCCCCTTAAAATAACACGCGCAGAATTTACAAAATATTTTCGCCTGTCATTCACATAATCAGATTCAGACCGTGTGATTAAATGGAAGCCATATCTCACCACGCTACCGGGATCAGTGTCAATTCCTGCAGTCATTGCGGCGTCACTTCATCTTTGCCGTTTTTTTTTTTTTTAAATATTTTTTAAATATATGCTTCAGATTTTTTTAACATAAAAAAAAGTAATTTTAACATATATTTTTACAAATATTTGTAAATACATTCCAAAAATGTAGATTTGTATGATTAAATTTTGTAATAAAACCATATATTATTGTTATTATACAGGATTTATATAGAGCCAACAGTTTGCTCAGCGCTTTACAATATAACAGTAGACAATACAGTTCAATACAAGACGGTTAGGAGGGCCCTGCTCCTTGGAGCTTACAATCTATCTATCTATCTATCTATCTATCTATCTATCTATCTATCTATCTATTGAAATATATTGAATACTGCCAAAATTGTAGCATTTCAAATATAGGTCAATATATTTGGGAAGAATATTTTAAAAATATATTTCAAATATATTTTATTTTTCTTCCATATGGGTACCTACATGGAACACTTGCAGAGATAGCAACAGATCTGTACACCCATGTGAGTGAGGGCTTACACAAGCAAAACATTTTACTCTTAAGCTGGCCATACAAAAAAATTTGTCTGGTTCAGCAGGGACCGGCTGAATTTTGATCCATGGATGGGCACCCTGGTTATCGGTCTACCAATCAATGTCTATACAGGCACATGATAAGGGGGTAATTTTTTTCGTTCAACACGCAGGTTAGATTACAGACTTTATTTTACCTTTCCAGTAATTTACCTTGATAAAAAACACAATACCCTAGTTGTTTGACGTAAAGCCCACCTCACATTTTCTAAAAATAGAAAAGAGGGACATATTTTACCACAAAGTATGCATGTAAGGGACAGACACCTATCATACCCCCAATTATGTGAACCCTAAATAATTTATGGGCAAGACACACAAAAAAACATTCAGTCAAAAATATTTAATTTTCTCATGTATTTATTAATATCAATATAGGTGCCAAATCTATGTATATTTGCCTTGGGTGCAAATTTTAGGCCTTTATCTAAAATTTTAATCTCATCTTGAGTAAGGGTTACCGAGCTAATGTTATAAATGCCCTCCCCTATACATCTTTCCTTTTCCTTTTGTTGTCTCCCCTTGGTTCCTTCCCCTGTTCCTCTGGGCTTTTCTGTTCCTCTCTTCCCAGAGAAAATGGTCTCTCTGTTTCCCTTCTGTACTGATTTGGATAAGTAAAATTCCCCTGTGCCCCTCTCCCCCAACCCTGTTGGTAAAAGGGGTTTCTTGGATATGATCCTGGTGGCCTTCCCCTGTGTCCTCTTGGAAAAAAATTTCCATTCCTAGGCCTGCCACTATACTGTTGGGGATTATTCCAACCATCTAGTGGTTGGAACCTATTCTGAACTGGAATTTGGAAATGATTATTATAGGAGCTCCTTGAGACCCCATTTCCTCTTCCCTTACTCCTCCATGGGGAGTGGTATTGTCCTCTTTGTATATCCATGGCCATATTCCTACCCTTCTCATCTATCTTTTTACCTTTGGAAAGTTCATTATTATGCATGCCATTTTTCATAGGTGAGTTGGCTGCTGTAGAATTTGTAGATTGGCAATTCTCTTGTATAATATCTTGCCACTTATATATGTTATTGTTTTTGTAATCCCCCATATCTCTGATATACTTCTTATGTTTCCTTTTTTTTTACTTCTAAATCTTTTTTGTCCAGTTGCTCATGTAATTTCTTAGATAAATCATCATAATCTTTCTGATCTTTACATCCTTCAATCTTCATTTTTAGTTCATTAAGTTGGGATTCTATTATCAACTTTCTCTTTTTCCTCTCCATTAACATATTAGTAGCTGTTTTTCACATGTGTGAAAAATATTCATCCATTCTTGATTTGATTCCTCATCCGCTAGGCCATCATTTGGGCCCAAATCCCATCTAAGGCGCCTCGGGATAATATCCTCCTCTAAGTATTTTTCCAAGGTTACAACATCACACCATAGCTGTATCTTCTTCTCCATATTATACCCTATTTTCTTCATCAAGTGTTCTAAATTACCATCTGACACCATATGTGCAGTGGAGAATACTTCCTCTAGGTCAACTTCCCTTGAATTAATATAATTGAATATATCCATGACCCACCGTGAAATAATACACTCCCCAGTGTATATAATATATAGATGTGAAATGCGGTATCCCTTACCCTAATAAACTAACCCAATATTCATAAAAAAAACTTTCACCTTTGAAAGTGCCAGTAATCAAATAATAATATGAATAAATCCCCACCTTGTAAACCCAACCTGGGTCTTTTAACAGGTCTTTAAATTATTGTCAGTAGACTCATCTTCAAGTATCAGTGGGCAGTTTTTTATGCAGTGTACTTTCATATATAATGTCCATATAACATTTTTTTTGCTTGCTCTGTACGGTTTAAACATGGTATGAAAAATAACCACTGGGTGGTGCTCCTAGACAATCCTCTTACAATGTATGTTGGTTTCCATGCTGTGGAGTCTGTTCACTCCAAAATCAAATGTTAAAAGCAAACAAAATCTTTCAGTACTTACTAAAAACAAATGTCAAGCCGTCAAATGTACTGAGCATTTTTGTACAAATTCCGTTGAAAATTTATCAGTGTATACCCAGCTTTAGACAGTGGGGGGGGGGGGTCTCTCGCCTATTTATATGAACAAAGGCCCCGAAATGGAGGGACAATTTAAAACTGTGAAAAAAATGTATATACAGTCAGGTCCATAAATATTGGGACAATGACACAATTCTAACATTTTTGGCTCTATACACCACCACAATGGATTTGAAATGAAACGAACAAGATGTGCTTTAACTGCTGACTGTCAGCTTTAATTTGGGGGTATTTACATCCAAATCAGGTGAACGGTGTAGGAATTACATCAGTTTGCATATGTGCCTCCCACTTGTTAAGGGACCAAAAGTATTGGTACAAAATCATCATCATAAATCAAACTTTCACGTTTTAATACTTGGTTGCAAATCCTTTGCAGTCAATTACAGCCTGAAGTCTGGAACGCATAGACATCACCAGACGCTGGGTTTCATCCCTAGTGATGCTCTGTCAGGCCTCTACTGCAACTGTCTTCAGTTCCTGCTTGTTCTTGGGGCATTTTCCCTTCAGTTTTGTCTTCAGCAAGTGAAATGCACGCACAATCGGATTCAGGTCAGGTGATTGACTTGGCCATTGCATAACATTCCACTTCTTTCCCTTAAAAAACTCTTTGGTTGCTTTTGCAGTATGCTTTGGGTCATTGTCCATCTGCACTGTGAAGCGGCATCCAATGAGTTCTGAAGCATTTGGCTGAATATGAGCAGATAATATTGCCCAAAATACTTCAAAATTCACCCTGCTGCTTTTGTCAGCAGTCACATCATCAATAAATACAAGAGAAGCAGTTCCATTGGCAGCCATACATGCCAACGCCATGACACTACCACCACCATGCTTCACTGATGAGGTGGTATGCTTAGGATCATGAGCAGTTCCTTTCCTTCTCCATACTCTTCTCTTCCCATCACTCTGGTACAAGTTGATCTTGGTCTCATCTGTCCATAGGATGTTGCTGCGGAGCTGTGAAGGCTTTTTTAGATGTCGTTTGGCAAACTATAATCTGGCCTTCTTGTTTTTGAAGTACACCAATGGTTTACATCTTGTGGTGAACCCTCTGTATTCACTCCGGTGAAGTCTTCTCATGATTGTTGACTTTGACACACATACACCTACCTCCTGGAGAGTGTTCTTGATCTGGCCAGCTGTTGTGAAGGGTGTTTTATTCACCAGGGAAAGAATTCTTCGGTCATCCACCACAGTTGTTATCCGTGGCCTTCCAGGTCTTTTGGTGTTGCTGAGCTCACCGGAGCGTTCCTTCTTTTTAAGAATGTTCCAAACAGTTGTTTTGGCCACGCCTAATGTTTTTGCTATCTCTCTGATGGGTTTGTTTTGTTTTTTCAGCCTAATGATGGCTTGCTTCACTGATAGTGACAGCTCTTCGGATCTCATCTTGAGAGTTGACAGCAACAGATTGCAAATGCAAATAGCACACTTGAAATTAACTCTGGACCTTTTATCTGCTCATTGTAATTGGGATAATGAGGGAATAATGCACACCTGGCCATGGGAACAGCTGAGAAGCCAATTGTCCCATTACTTTTGGTCCCTTAACAAGTGGGAGGCACATATGCAAACTGTTGTAATTCCTACACCGTTCACCTGATTTGGATGTAAATACCCTCAAATTAAAGCTGACAGTCTGCAGTTAAAGCACACGTTGTTCGTTTCAGTTCAAATCCATTGTGGTGGTGTATAGAGACAAAAATGTTAGAATTGTGTCGATGTCCCAATATTTATGGACCTGACTGTATATACGCCGAGGAACAGACGTATTTGAACACCCTGTGATTTTGCAAGTTCTCCCACTTAGAAATCATGGAGGGGGCTGAAATTCACATTGTAGGTGCATTCCCACTCTGAGAGACAGGATTTTTTTTTAAAAATTCAGGAAATCACATTGTATGATTTTTAAAGAATTTATTTGTCTTGCACTGCTGAACATAAGTATTTGAACACCTAAGAAACAGCAAGAATTCTGGCTCTCAAAGACCTGTTACTGTGCCTTTAAAAAGTCCACCTCTACTCCACTCATTAATCTAACTTAGTAGCACCTGTCTGAGCTCTTTAAAGACACCTGTCCACCCCACAGTCAGTCAGACGCCAACTACTACCATGGGCAAGACCAAAGAGCTGTCAAAAGACACCAGAGACAAAATTGTGGACCTCCACAAGGCTGGAAAGGGCTACGGGGCATGGCCAAGCAGCTAGGTGAAAATAGATCAATTGTTGGAGCAATTTACAGAAAATGGAAGAGGCTAAAGATGACTGCCAGTCTCCCTCAGACTGGGGCTCCATGCAAGATCTCACCTCGTGGGGTATCACTGATGATAAGAAAGGTGAGGAATCAGCCCAGAACTACAAGGGAGGAGCTGGTCAATGACATGAAGAGAGCTGGGACCACAGTTTCAAAGGTCACTGTTGGTAGAACACTACCCCGTCATGGTTTCAAATCATGCATTGCACGGAAGGGTCCCCTGCTCAAGTCATCACATGTCCAGGCCCGTCTGAAGTTTGCCAATGACCATCTGAATGATCCAGAGGAGGCATGGGAGAAAGTCATGTGGTCAGATGAGACCAAAGTAGAACTTTTTGGTCTAAACTTCACTTGTCGTGTTTGGAGGAAAAAGAAGGATGGGTTGCATCCCAAGAACACCATCCCTACTGTGAAGCATGGGTGTGGTAACATCATGCTTTAGGGGTGCTTTTCTGCGAAGGGGACAGGACGACTGCACTGTATTAAGGAGAGGATGAATGGGGCCATTTATTGTGAGATTTTAAACAACAACCTCCTTCCCTCAGTTAGAGCATTGAAGATGGGTCGTGGCTGGGTCTTCCAACATGACAACAACCCGAAGCACACAGCCAGGATAACCAAGGAGTGGCTCCGTAAGAAGCATATCAAGGTTCTGGAGTGGCCTAGCCAGTCTCCAGACTTAAATCCAACATCTTTGGAGGGAGCTGAAACTCTCTGTTGCTCAGCGACAGCCTCGAAACCTGACAGATCTAGAGGAGATCTGTGTGGATGAGTGGGCCAAAATCCCTGTTGCAGTGTGTGCAAACCTGGTCAAGAACTACAGGAAACGTTTGACCTCCGTAATTGCAAACAAAGGCTTCTGTACCAAATATTAACCCTGATTTTCTCAGGTGTTCAATACTTATGTTCAGCAGTGCAAGACAAATAAATTCTTTAAAAATCAAACAATGTGATTTCCTAAATTTTTTAAAAACAATTCTGTCTCTCAGAGTGGGAATGCACCTACAATGTGAATTTCAGACCCCTCCATGATTTTTAAGTGGGAGAGCTTGCAAAATCGCAGGGTGTTCAAATACTTCTGTTCCTCACTGTATATATATATATATATATATATATATATATATATATATATATATACACACACACACACACACACACACACACATGTTGATGAGATCTGATTGGTTTACATTTAACAATTTTTTTAATGAAAAAAAAAGTTTCTATGTATAGTTTGAAAATATAAATGTATATAGGGTAAGCCATATTTGCTCACTATGTACACTATTGCAGATCTATACAATAGCTGTGTTTTACTGCTTCTCACCATATGAGTTCGTAGACTCACTCGAAACAATGCATTTCCTTCATGGCTAACATTTTTCAACAACTGTTAAAGTGGAACTAAACCCATTTAACGGTTTCCCAAAAAAAGTTATTTTCAAGGCATGCTGTGAATGATAACTCTCAATTTCTTGAGCTGTCAACTGTCAAGCCTGCAAGTGGCTGGTGTCATAAGTGATCACATGTGCAGCATCGTGGCAACTGGTCCAACATGTGTCATGTTGCCAACAGAGACTAAGATGGCAGCTTCCTTGGCTGTAAAGTAGAGGAGGGTTTAGTTCCACTTTAAGCAAAAAGGTGGAATGAAGTTCTGTAAATAACAGTCAAATCAGTATTCACATTAAAGTGTTACTAAACCCAGGACCCTGCATTCACTATATCTGGTCTTCCACAGTACACACAACATGGAAATGCAATTATTTCAGTAAATATAAACTGCGAAATACCTTTTCTCTTGGCTTCAATCAGTGTTCATCCAAGCACTAGCTAAAGCTTGTAGGAGGATATTTCTTTCTATAATATCGGAAATACACGGTGTTCCTACTATATATATATATATATATATATATATATATATATATATAAAATAAATACCCTAAATGCAGATAAACACTTTTCACCCCAAAAAGTGTATGAATCAAATATAAATATAAAGTGCTGATTGCTATAAATAAACAATATAATTCCAAATCATAATACATATAATATAAAAAGTTCGATAAGAATCCTTGATAATAATAGTGTTCAAAGAAATAGTTCTCCAAAGAAAAAGTCCACAGAATAACTTCCAGCAAAATGATAATTCCAAAGTGTTTCAGGAGATCAAACCTCAAAGGAAAGAGAACTCACATAGTGTAAAACCATAAATATACATGGGATCAAAAGAACATCACTGCAAACGCACGTGAATCACACTAAACCACACGTGATCACTAATAAAGGTGAGTATTAGTGTGAACTTGTGCATGAGAACACTAGTGACACTTGCATGCAGTGTTCATACTGTGAAAAATGTGTCCACTTCTAAGTATAAGGATTGAATACCCTTACCAGAGCATGGATTTAAACCAACATGTAAAAATCCCAATCAAGAGACCGCCTTGTGGGTTCAGTAAATGGAACACTATTCCTCCATCCATACATAGCTTCACTCAATGCCACTGAACAGGCTATATTGGTGCAGTTCATAAAGACTCATCCAATACTACTTCTCTGTAAAGGCTTTATGATTAAGTCAGATGACGAAACGCATCAAAGGGAAGTGACGTCAAGATGCACAGCATAGCCGGAAGTTACTGGACGGCCATCTTGGATCCTAAGGATCTGCAGAGGGTCTGGCTGTTTTTTATTGCTTTCTATATGACTTTTTGTTATTCAATAAAATGTATCTGGTTAATGATGAGCCTATCATTGCCGGGTTTTTGGTGGCATTATCCAGAATCAATTGCTTACAGAGAAGTAGTATTGGATGAGTCTTTATGAACTGCACCAATATAGCCTGTTCAGTGGCATTGAGTGAAGCTATGTATGGATGGAGGAATAGTGTTCCATTTACTGAATCCACTTCTCTTTCCTTTGAGGTTTAATCTCCTGAAACACTTTGGAATTATCATTTTGCTGGAAGTTATTCTGTGGACTGTTTCTTTGGAGAACGATTTCTTTGGACACTATTATTTATCAAGGATTCTTATTGAACTTTTTATATTATATGTATTATGATTTGGAATTATGTAGTTTTTTTTATAGCAATCAGCACTTTATATTTATATTTGATATTTCTTTCTGCTCTAGGAGGATACAAAATCCCTGACCTCTGTCTGGACAGTGCTGATTGGCCCTGTGCTGATCACATGCACTCTCCTGAGAAAAAAAGACCTCTAGCAATACACACCAAGCTGAGCAAATGCAAAATGCCTGTGGTTCAGTCTGTCTTATCAGGAGATAAGAGGTGGTCACTTGAAAAAGGGGAGGAACAGAGAAGAAAGGATCAAAGGGCCTTTCTAAACAATGCAGAGGATTAACCCCTTAGGTTCCACAATCAGTATAACAAAGATGCTTTACTGCATATACAGACTGATTTTACTTTTGTGTGTTTAGTAACATTTTAAGGTAGAAATATGTCCTCCCATTTCAAAATATGTGCTGCAGCATATACAGTATTTTTTTTCCATTTTGGATAGAGTGAGGTAGAGTTATGTCTGTTTTTTTTGCCATCTGCATCCCATTGGGGAGATTTCTCTTAATTTCCTGTCCCATAGCCAAAACAGGAAGTGAGAGAAAATCTCTACAAATTAAGGGAAATCCTTCAGGACCCCCAGGTCTCCAAAATTAGTGTCCCCCCTCCATTACCTTTCTAAAGTGAGGGAATTCCTTGTTGTCCCCAGAACTATCCCCATTAGAAGATTTCTCTTCTATTGCTGTTCTGAGGACAACCCAAAATTTGGGATTTTCTTTCACTTGGACTTATGGTGACAATGGTAAATATGACAGACAGAAAGGGCGAATCTCCTCAATGGGGGCACAGAAAGCAATAAAAAGGTATGCTTTAATCCATCTCCACTATCCAAAACTTAACAAAAAAATCCATTACTTATACTTAGCCAGGTATTTGGCTAAAAATGGAGAGTTATCTGGTTAACGGTTGTTTCCAATAGGTGGAGGGAGTTAATGAGCAGGAAGAGTTCAATAGACTGAGTCAGGCAGCACTGCACTGTGGAAACTGTAGTCCAGAGGAGAGATTCTACTGTGGTAACCCAGAACTTTTGAACTACATTCCCCAGAGAGAGATTGCCAGGAGGAGGGGAAAGAGCTGCATTTTCCTGGGCTAAAATAACTTCCTTTTGCTATGTGGGAGATGGGAGAGTGCACATTACTGTCCAGTGTGCACTATTGCTTGTTACTTATCAGCAGCCTGACTGGGATCTGGAGTTCTGAGTGTTGATAGCCAGAGTTATCTGGGTGCAGAGTGGAGGAAAGACTGATCGCTGTAGGTGACTGAATTGTGAGCTGCAATATTGCTAGGACTGGTCAGCTGCCGCTACAGTGACACCATTTGCTGCTAAAAAGACTGAGCCCTAGTAGCTTTACTCGCTGACTGCAGGTTTTACTGTGACTGTACTCATGTGCACCACCGGGAAAACTGGGCCCCAACGCAAGCTGATAGGACTGCTGTCTCCATAGCTGCTCCACAATTTTCCTTAAAAAACACACTTGATATATAATATTAATAGAAAAAACAAAGCCATACTTCTCCCTTCTTTTAGAAAGAAGAAGAAAAAGAGATGAAAACCATGTTTTATAAGGGAAAAAAAACATGACATTGCAGTACTAAATGTCATGCAGATCT
The DNA here is from genome assembly GCF_062004578.1 of Staurois parvus. Lineage (NCBI taxonomy): Eukaryota > Metazoa > Chordata > Amphibia > Anura > Ranidae > Staurois > Staurois parvus. The sequence goes on along the minus strand of NW_028318385.1, from coordinate 4,883,566 downwards.
TGCTTGGTTTCTAAACTGAAAATGGTTTGCCCTAAAAATACTCTGCACTTACCATTTAACAAAAACAAGAAGATGTAGTGTACAAGGAAATTCAAATATTTAAATTTTATCACAATTATCACTGCCTCTGGTCAGTGGACATGAAAAGGTGACTTGTCCGTGTAAATGTAGTCAAAACTGGATCTCCGATTAAAATTTAAGAGCAAATTGAGTTAGAGGGAGGATCCTGGTTGGAGGTAAACTGTACATGAAACTATAAGGCCCCTTTCACATAGGGCAGGCTTCGATTAGGTCAGCCAGGGATCTGTCATCTAATCCACTGATCAGAGCAGAGTGGGCGGATGACAGATCTGTATCTGCTCAGTTTCTGCAAAGCGGACATGGACAGTACCCGCTGTGCTCTATGGGCGGCTCGGAATAAACAGACTCCGCTGTCTGTTTACACCCAACGGCCCTCTGATCCGATCGACCTAGATCAAGGGGTGTGGATCCCCTTCCAGACCAGATCAGATTGGAGGTAGGCTTGTGTACATGGACACAAGTCTGTTTTACACCCACCGGTCCATGGGGTGAATGGAGGGTCCAATTGGATCCACCTAAAGTTATTGAAACAGAGGAAGAACCAGAGTATGGCTTTCATTTGTTATGATGACCACATGGTCAAAAGTAGTTTTGGTGGCAAAAAGTTTGCATCCAGCTCAGGAAATATCCCCAACAGCATACATGTTCATTCCCTTTTCCTGGCAACATGATGCTGAATTGCTCATTCTGTATACAATATCTTTATACAAGGTTGTTTGCACGAGTGAACATGACTGGGCAAAGTAGATTATCTGCAGAATGTAGCTTATAATTGATGTATGTATTTTTGAATGATCGATTAATAGTAGGGATAAGGTTCAGGTTTTCTGCTGCAGCCTAGCATATGTACTTTTGGACGATCAATTAATAGTAGGGATAAGGTTCAGGTTTTCTGCTACAGCATAGCTTCCTGTGCTTTTTGTTTGACAATAGCTTGTTTTTTTACCCTACACATGGTTACAATGTAAAAATATTGACTCCCCATAAACTTCAATGGGGTTCACCGCAAAGTTCACAAACTTTGAGCAAGATCTGCAAAACTGTTCACGAGTCCAGGCAGATTAGCTCATCCCTAATTAATATATGGGTATGTGAAAATTAGTTAACTGTTAACTATAAAATAGGTTTCCAAAATTAATATTAAAATAGGTGTGGGGAAAAAAACTTTTGTATTAAACATACACAATGGGTAAATTCTCATTTCTCATGTTTGTAAAAATATATTGTTTTAATAATTAAAAAAAAATTATTAATGCGATTTTTTTAATTGATGGAAAACTCCAATTTTATATAATTTAAATGTTAATTTTTTAATATATTTATTTAAAAATAATAAATACAGTATGTGGATATATATAGTATTGTACTGTTCTTTTTTAAACTGCAGTCATATATGGCTACAATGGAGAGAGAGTACATTTCATATGATTAGCTCTATTAGCTCTGCGGTTATCCTCTTATTACAACACTGATTGTGTGATTATGGCAGGCAGACACCCCACTTAGAACTCAAGAAGAAAGAAGCCAGTGGAATCCATGAATCAGCTGGAAGAGAACAGCAGCTGGTTTGCAATGAGATCTGCAAAAAAAATCCAAGTATATAATAGACAAAAACAGGGTGTTTTTTAACAGTGACATTATTATTATTATTATACAGTATTTATAAAGCGCCAATAGTTCGCTCAGCACTGTACATTACAGAGGGGGACAGAACATGTGACAGAACAATACCAATACAATGCAAAACATGAGGGGATTGAGGGCCCTGCTCTTTCGAGCTTACAATCTAGGAAGGAGGGGATGGTGGCACAGGAGGAGATAGCTGTGGGGGATGGAGTGGTAAGAAGAGTGGAGGAGGTCTGCAAGTTAGCAGGGGGTTGGGTAGGCTTCCCTGAAGAGATAGGTTTTGAGGGTGCACCTAAGGGAGAGGAGAGTAGGTGATAATCTGATGGGTTGGGGCAGGGAGTTCCAGAGGATGGGTGACACCCTGGAGAAGTCCTGGAGGCGGGCATTGGAGGAGGAGACCAGGGAACTAGAGAGAAGGAGGTCTTGTGAGGAGCGGAGTGTGCATGCTGGGCGGTACTTGGATATTAGGTCAGTGATGTAGTTCGGGGCAGTATGGTGGACAGCTTTGTACGTCAGTGTTAGGATTTTGAATTTGATCCGTTGCGCAATCGGAAGCCAGTGGAGGGATTGGCAGAGGGTGGTGGTGGAAACGGAGCGGTTGGAAAGGTGAATGAGTCTGGCAGCCGTATTCAGGATCGACTGAAGCGGGGATAGCCAGCGGCAAGGCAGGCCAGTGAGGAGGGAGTTGCAGTAGTCGAATCGTGATATGATGAGGAAGTGGATGAGCTGTTTACTGGTTTCTGGGGTTAGGAACGTGCGTATTTTGGCGATGTTGCGGAGGTGGAGTCTGCACGAGTTTGTTAAAGATTGGACTTGGGGCTGGAAGGATAGGTTGGAGTCCAGAATGACACCAAGTACTCTGGCCTGCGGGGTGGGTTTGATGGTGGCATTGTTGGATGTGATGGAAAAGTCAATGGGGGGTGGTGTCCGGGCTGGGGGGAAGACAAGAAACTCAGTTTTGGAGAGGTTCAGTTTAAGGAAGTGGAGTGACATCCAGTCTGATATGTCGCTCAGTAGGTGTGTGATTCGGGGCGGAGACCGAGGGGGTGAGGTGGGGGGTTGAGAGATAGATTTGTGTGTTGTCGGCATAGTGGTGGTAGTTGAAGCCGTGAGAGTGTATGAGTTGGCCAAGGGAGGAGGTGTAGATGGAGAAGAGAAGGGGCCCGAGGACAGAGCCTTGAGGGACCCCAACAGAGAGGGGGAGTGAGGGGGAGGTGGTAGCATTATAGGTAATGCTGAAAGAGCGTTGTGACAGGTAGGATGAGAGCCAGGAGAGAGCAGAATCTCTGAGGCTGAGGGAGTGTAGTTTTTTGAGGAGGAGGGGGTGGTCGACTGTGTCGAAGGCCACAGAGAGGTCAAGGAGTAGGAGCACTGAATAGTGGCCATTAGCTTTTGCGGTTAGCAGGTAGTTGGAGAGTTTGAGTAAGGGGTTGGGGAGAATAGTCGGACGCAGTGAGCCTCGAAGGAGGAGAAGGATAGAGAGGGGGGGTTTGGAAGGACTCGGAAGGTGCTCTGCGGTGACAGGAGCAGACCAACCCCACCACATTTACGACCGTTAGGCCTGGGTGAGTGGGTCCAGGTGAGACCTCCGTAGGAGAGTGCAGCAGAGGAGGTAGAGTCAGTGGGCTGGATCCAGGTTTCCGTAATCGCTAGGAGGTTGAGTGAGCGGGAAACAAAGAGGTCGTGGATGGCGGTAAGCTTGTTGCACACCGATCGGGCATTCAGGAGTGCACATGAAAACGGGGGGGGGGGGGATTTTAGGGAGCAGGGGGACAGATACTAAGTTGCGGGGGTTGCGGCAGGACGTGGAGGCGGGAGGGTGTTGTGCGGGTGAGGGAGGTGGTGGAGGGCCAGGATTCGGGGAGATTTCCCCCGCGGTTAGGAGGAGGAGAAGGGTGATAAAGGTGGCATGGGAGCCGGATGTGCAGGAGCGTGAGAAACTACTAGTGGAGGTGTTTGGGTCAGTGGGAGAGTGGAGTAATAGGAGGAGGTGGTGGGTGCCGTAGAGGGGCGAAGGAAGCAGTGAGGACACAATATACAATTGTTTGGGAGGGGCAGAGGGATATAGTGAATGGATTTTGGGAACGGAGGAGAGGAAAATGAGAAGGAGGAGGCATTTTGGGGAGGTGACGAGAGCAGTAGTAGGGAGATGATAGCAATGAGGGGGAGATGTACAAGTTTTGGGGTGGAGCAGAGGGGTAAAGAAATGAGATTTGGGAACAGAGGATAGTAATATGATAAGGAGAAGAGGGGGCGTATTATATAAAGGTACACGAAGTGGGACTCAGGTATGTAAGAGAGGTTTCCCAGGGTGTATGCTTGCAGTCTGTCCAGCATGCAGTAGAGTTTCTTGCAGTTGTTGTGTCTTCCTGCTGCTTAAGTTCTCCTGCTTTAGTTCAATTGCTGTGTTTAACTGCTTCGCACTCAACTCAACGCAACACTAAATCAAAAGCAGCACCCCCATCAGAGACTGTGCCCCCCATCAGTGACGGGGCACTGTTCCTCCCACTGACACCATAAATGAGGAACTAATTACCCCTCTGGCAACAACAATAGGGCACTGTTCCTCCCACCAACAGCAGCAACAGGACACTGTTACTCTCGCTGATACCAGAAATGGGGAACTAATTACCCCACTGGCACCAACAATGGGACATTGTTCCTCCCACTGACCACCAAACCTAGGGTATTGTTTACTCCCACTGATGTCAGGGCATTTTCTACTCCCAATGGCCACAATCCGGCCCCCCTAAAGTTTGAAGGGCAGTAAACTGGCCCTTTGTCTCAAAGGTTTGGAGACCCCTGTTCTAGAGGAAGCCATCACATAAGTAGATATTAGCTAGTTGTTGTCCTTTATTAAACAAAGTGGAACATAGCCAGAAAAATCCTGCAAGTTTCTGCCATTCAAGCCTTAATCATGGCTTAGGTTGACCCATGATTGAGACTTGAAAAGTTGAAATCGCATTCCTTTTTATGTCTGTATTCCATTTTGTTTGTTAAAGAACAGCTGCTAGGTGATATCTACTGATGTGCTGGCTTCCTCTAGAAGTTTGTATATTGTGCTAGGTTCCCAGAGACCATTCAGCCTGAGCACTGGGTTTTGAGAGTTGGAATTGTTGAGATCCCCAGGAGTTGCAGCGCTGCTCTATTTGTCCCACATTGACAGGCTGGATTGACTGTCCCCAATACCTAGAAATGGCATGGGCGTGGAAAAAAGATGGCACACATAGGTGAATGTATCCCCAATTTAGACGGTAGGTTAGAAGAAAGAGAAGCTCGAATGACAAGTTGAGGAGATTGTTTTCGGCTGGAGATGGGCTTTAAGCAATTGGCTGCTTACATGGCTGCAGAACACAGCAGGACGCAGCAATGTAAAAATGAAAATGCCCACCTAGGGAGAGGTGCATTAAAGTTCCTGTATGGAAAAAGTTCACTTTAAATTTTCTTTCCATGAACAGCATTTATAGGAACACAATATCCATTCACAAATATTATTTTTCACCAAGTGGATTCCTTCTGTGCGTTTCAACAGTTATTGTATTTTCTATATTGTGGCAGCTCTGCATGTACTGGGCAAGTCTGGCCTAACATAGACAATACTGGCAGCACTTAGGAAAGAATTATAAAACTGAAGCTGCTTCCCACTGTCTGCTCTTATAGTTTGTTTCTTTCCAATTTTATGGATGATGAACAGAAAAATCAAAGAGAGGATTCCTAGGGCTAGTGAACGTCAGACAACGAAATGTTCCAATTAAATGCCTCTGTTTTCAAATTGCCATGCAGAGAAGAGAGGCACTGCTCATTTATCTTATGATTGTCACATGCTGGACAGAAATCTAAAGCTCTTCAAGAAATATAAGTATTGTAAAATATATCTGGTAGTATTCTGTATGCTTAGTGTGTGCAAATTAGGAGTTATCATTTCCTTTAAGTGTATGTAAATGCAAACAATGTACATATCATACTGTGACACTAGACGCTATTAAAAACATAAAAAAAAAATAGATATCTTTTTTTATGCCAGTATTTGCTGTGGTAGCGTAATTTCTGCCCCCTTCCACTCCCACAGCTGGGGGAGGAGACTGCAGAAGATGCTTGGTGGCTTCTGCTGATGACATACGATGAGCTCCATGGTAATACTAATCTGTTCTTCTGCTGTCTACCAAACTGTTGAGGCTGGACAGGGACATGGCACCTGAATCTGACTACAGGTTTACAGGCAGCCTTGCATTGGAGTAGCCTGCTGTAGATTCCAAGTCAGGAGAACGGATGCCAACTGACCACGCTAGGATATATCTGCTTCTGTGCCTAGCATGGTCAGTTTGAAAAAGCAACCAAGAGGAACTACAAAGATCACCAGTTATTTAGCAAAAAAACATACAGGCTACATTAAATAGAACTACACTGCTCAAAAAAAAGGAACACTTTGAAAAAACATCTGATCTCAATGGGGAAAAATATCATGCAGTATATCTATACTGATATGGACTGGGTAATAAGTTAGGAATGTAAGGATGCCCCATCGTTTGATGGAAATGAAAATTATCAGCCTACAGAGAACTGAATTCAAAGATACCCAGAAAATCGAAGTGAAAAATGATGCAGTAGGCTAGTCCAACTCAAAATGGTACTCAGTAGTTTGTATGGCCCCCACGTGCTTGTATGTATGCCTGACAACGTCGGTGCATGCTCCTAATGAGACGACGGATGGTGTCCTGGGGTATTTCCTCCCAGATCTGGACCAGGGCATCACTGAGCTCCAGGAGAGGTGCAACCCAGCGTGGTCGGATGGAACGAAACATGATATCCCGGAGGTGTTCTATTATTTTTAGGTCAGGCAAGTGTGGGGGCCATTCAATGGTATCAATTCCTTCATCCTCCAGGAACTGACTGCATACTTTCGCCACATGAGGCCGGGCATTGTCGTGCACCATGAGGAACCCAAGACCCACTGCACCAGCATAGGGTCTGACAATGGGTCCAGGGATTTCATCCCAATATCTAATGGCATTCAAGGTGCCATTGTCTAGCCTGTACAGCTCTGCACCTCTCTCTAAGGATATGGCTTCCCAGACCATCACTAACCCACCACCAAAACGGTCATGCTAAATGATGTTACAGGCAGCATAATGTTCTCTATTGCTTCTCCAGACCCTTTCACGTCTGTCACATGTGCTCATCTGTTTAAAGCACAGGGCGCCAGTGGCAGACCTGCCAATTCTGGTGTTCAATGGAAAATGCCAGTCAAGCTTACCCTAGTACTGCCAGGTGGAAGTGCTAACCATTTAGCCACTGTGCTGCCTATGAAGTTTATTCTTGGGGCAATGATATTTGTTCACTACATATGTAGGCTCTGTTTACTGCTTAGTATAGCTCTACATTGCTGTGTGTTAATCCTCTTACCTTTCTGCAAGAATTTTTAAAAAGAGCCTTCTAATTGGAAACAATAGACTTTATTCACTTTCTAATTACATAAAAAAAACATTATGCTACTCGTAGCCACAGACTAGGCAATGTACGTTGCCTTTGAGTTAGATCACATTGGGATTAGCATTTTTTCCCTTTTTTTTTGTTCATTGCAAGCACAAATTAATAGGCTGACACATGCCATAGTGATTCATACTGGTCCAGAGTCATGCAAACTTTAAATCATCTACATACCCACAGGGAGAACATGCAAATTTCAGGCAGGCGGTGCTGTGGTTGGGATTTGAACCCACAACCCTATTCCTGCCAAGCAGAAGTGCTAACTATTTAGCCACTGTGCTGCACCAATTTAACCTTCTTGGAAGATGTGCCAAGAAAAAGCCTTTGCTGCTTCAAATAAAAACATTGGAGCAAGAGTACAGTTTTCCTTTGAACATACTGTATGAACAAGTCTGTGAATAACTGATACTTAAATTTTACTTTTATCTGGAATGAATATGTACCTACTTTGCTGTATGCTGCTTTTCTGCTATTAAACAATTATTCAAATTTTGAGGAAAACCAATAAAATTATTGTGAAAGAATTTATGAGCAAAGGCCAGACTTCTGGAACAATGTGTTATGAACTGATGATTCAAAGATTTTGCCACAGTAACATGTAGCCAGGTGCTTGGCTAGAGAAAAAAGCTACTACAAAGACACTGTCCTGCAGCTGCTTGTTTGCCTATACAAGACTTCTATGCTGGCTTTCAGTGCCATTCAGCACCCATCCAACAGATGGAGCTGGTGGGCATAGAGGACTTGAGAGTCTTTGATGCATACACTGAACTTTGGGAAATGTAGTGTGAGAAGAGGATCTTGCATAACAGTAGATAAAGTGATGGACTGCAACTCCCAGATACACACTCATAAAGTAGAACCATAGGCAAAACTTTTTTTTTGTTTTGGATAGAGCAAGGAAGGTCCATAACCCCTGGCAGATTTTTTTTCGCCATCTGTGTCCCATTGGGGAGATTTACGATCACTTCCTGTCTCATAGCCAAATCGGAAGTGAAAGGAAATCCCTGCAAATTAAAGGAATTCCTTGGGGACTCCCAGGTCGCGAGAACTAGTGTTTCCATTGGAAAATTTCCACTCTATTACTTTTCAGGGGACAACCGAAGAGTTGGGTTTTTCTTTTACTTTCAATGATAATGATAAATAGGACAAATAGAGAGGGGAAATCTCCCTAACAAGGGCACAGACAGCAGAAAAATTGACAGGAGTTCTAATCACTCTCCACTCTATCCAAAACTAAAACTAAAATTGCCTTTAGTTATACTTTAACCCCTTGACGCCAAGCATACACAAATTAGTTGCCTCACAGAACTGGGCTTTTTCTGTGGGGCCACTAATTGGCTTACCTGTCTTTGTACTGGGAGTGCACCCACAAAGACCGGGTGTCAGTGAGAGCCCTGGGTCTTGTTCTAACGATCGGGACCCAGGTCTCAATGTGATAGCCTCTGACTGACTATCATAGTGATCAGTCACTGTGAAGCCTGCCCCCCAAATAATATTAAAATAAAATAAATAAAAATACCTAGATCAAAGTTTGATCTAGGTCAGTGCCAGGGTTAGTGTTTGGGTCAGGGTCATGGTCAATATTTTTTTTTTTGTCATGATTTTTTTTTTAATGTTTAAATTAGTATCAGTGTCAGCGGCAGGATAAAAAAAAAAAAAAAGCAAAATGCACGCTATTGTTCTGGGCTGTACTACGGATACAAACAACAACTACCATACACACATGTGGTATCGCTCCGATTGTCAGGAGCAGCAGAATTTAGTTTGGGTTGGTTATGGTAGTAGCAAGAAATATACAGCTAAATTAAAACATCTCTTTTACTATTTTGGGTCAGTTTTTCTTTGATAATAAAAAAAACAAATCTGGAGATATTCATGATCATTTACCACCAAATTAAAGCCCAATTTATTCTGAAAAAATGTATAATTCACCTGTATGCACAAAGTAGTTGTGATGATATGTACGGTTTTGCTAACACATGTCAAAGTTGCAAAATTGTGCTTAGGCTTTAAGATTTGTTTACCCTTAGGTGTGAAGGGGTTAAAGCAAGAGATGAGAGAGAGAGAGAGAGAGAGAGAGAGAGAGAGAGAGAGAGAGAGACCTTTCCTCTTGCTGTGAGGGGATGGGAGTATGCACTAAACACTGTTAACTTGTGTGCTGAAGACTGGATTTGCTCCAGGCAGACCCAGAAGTGAACTAACATCTGAGCAGCAGGATTAAAAGTTGCCGTATTGCTGGGGCGGGTGAAGGGTCATTGTTGATCTCTCACTGCTAGCAGAGACAGAGCACATAAGGACTGGACATTTGAATAGCAGCCTTTATCACTGCATGCAGACTTTACTGGAACTGGACTTATATGCAGGGCTGGGACAAGAGGGGGGTGGCAGGAGGGGCAGCTGCCCCAGGCACAGTGTGGAAGGGAGCGCCAGGTTGTGAGCGTGCTGAAGAATCTGTGGACAAAATACTTGGGCTGTTACAGCACTCTATGCTCCAGCTGAAGACTTGCTAAAAACAGAGGCGAGAGTGTGCCAATACCAATTGCCGGCTTCCTTTCTAGGCTGCCTGGCTGGAATGGGGCTGTAACAGTAGGAGCTACAGGACAGGTGGGTGGTAAGCAAGACACCAAACTCTGCAGCCCTGATCACCGTTTCCTGCCCAGCAGTCATAGGAGCTCAGCCCAGGGCAAACTGAGGATAACAAAGGATGGATTCCAGATTGCATATTCTCTTCCTGTGAGCCCCAGCCTGTTCTGCTTTCCAGACTGTAGAAATGGGTGCTGTAAACCTGCCCTACACCTTGCAATGCAGGTTTAATGAAAGAGAAAGTCAAATCTTAAATAGGTTAGAAATATGCTGTGTAATCTTTTAGATTGTAAGCTCCAAGGAGCAGGGCCCTCCTAACCCACTTGCATTGATCTGTATTGTTGCTGTATTGCCTCCCGTTATATTGTAAAGAGCTGAGCAAACTGCTGGCACTATATAAATCCTGTATATTAATAATAAACCACATACACACTATAACTTATTAAAAATCATTTTTTATAAATAAGATATAGTATATATAATATAGTAAGGTGCAGCGTATGTGGAATACATCTAGTAGAGCCTGAAAAATCCAAGTACATTCCTAACCTATTCAAAAATATGAAAAGAAACAGCAAGGAATGTGGTGCCATAATACAGCACACCTCCAGGAAGATAAAAAAAAAAGTCCACCCCTGCAGTGCTGGAGGGAAATAGCTTCTTTTACTTATTTGATTCCATGCTCCATCCAGCTCCAGTGCTCTCTTCCTCCACCCAAAGCCTCAGCAACATCACATAGCACACAGGAACATTAACCCTGTATGGTATGATGAGGCGGCCGGAGTGTGACCACAGCCACTCACAACTTATACAGAAGCTGCAGAGAACAAATCATAACGGTGGAGGGAGCCTACTGTAGCGAGGAATAAAATAAAGCTCAGCACACATGGATCAAAATTCTTACAGTTCAGCAGGGACTAGCTGAATCATGATCTCTGTGTAGCCTGCCTCTTAGACAGAAGCCAATTGTCATATCAGCTTCTGTAGAATGGGATTGCTGGAAAAATTTTGTTCAATCATTGACTTGCAGCCAATCAGCTGCAGCACTGATCTGTATATTCTGACAGCAGAAGGTCCCCACTGTTAGAATACAATGTCTCAGCAGAGAGGATTTCTGCATTGATCTCTCTTGTGTGGCTTCAGGAATCTGTTACTTTTTTTTTAAATTCAGCTCACTTGCTGAACAAAAAATCTATGCATGCGTACTAGGGCACTGCAAGGGTAGATTTTTTTACTTTCATGCAGTTGAAATTTGATCCTTTGTTATGAAAGAGAACATAAGAGAAGACATTTGGGTCATAAATGGGTGGTTCCTATGTACTGTATATATGTGAGTATGTATGTGCATGTATATATGTAGGTGTGAAATACCTCATAGGGCGTACTGCTGAGTACAAGGATGTATATACTCCTGGTCTATGCATGCTGTAGTTTACCCACTTTTAACTCCTGCACAATGTATATAACATATTCTTCACCCCTGTACTCTGTACATTATCCGATCCTGATTCCTGTACTCTGATTCTTGCACTTTGTAATTTATTCAGTCCTGACCTTAGCACTTTATACGTAGATGTAATGATCAGGTGTGGTTATCAGGCATGGGTTGGTCATGATTGGTAATGCAAATTGTGGTGGAAGAAGTTATTTTATTTGTGAAGATAACTCATAACTGAAGAAATGTTTTAAGTGGAAATGAGATTATCATTTGGAAATATTTTCACACATTGATGTTCATGGACATTATATTTATAATGCTGATGATTATGTAAAGCATTAGTATTGTATTTTGGCACATAGTATTTATGAATATAGTGAAGCATGGCACTTTGATGGTTATATATAGAGATGAGCGAATTATTCAAAAATTCGATTCGGCTGATTCGCCGAATTTGCGGAAGAAATTCGATTCGATGCGAATTTATTCGCTGCGAATTTAACTTATTAAAAGGGTTTCTAGGCTTCAGAGAGCCTTTATATTAGTGCAGAACACTGTACCTTTAATTTAAATGCCCTTGGAGTCTGCTGGGGAAGAGAAATAATACTGTCAGTCAGTATGACATGCAGATGAGTGCCGTCGATCTTAGAATCACCGCACACTTCACTCATTTGGGCAGTCACGGGGCACGAAGAAGAAGAAGAAGAAGAAGAAGAAGAAGAATGAAAAGAAGAAGAAGAATGAAAAGAAGAATGAGAAGAATGAAAAGAAGAATGAAAAGAAGAAGAAGAAGAATGAAAAGAAGAATGAGAAGAAGAATGAAAAGAATAATGAAAAGAAGAATGAGAAGAATGAAAAGAAGAAGAAGAAGAATGAAAAGAAGAAGAAGAAGAAGAATGAAAAGAAGAATGAAAAGAAGAAGAAGAAGAATGAAAAGAAGAAGAAGAAGAATGAAAAGAAGAATGAGAAGAAGAATGAAAAGAAGAATGAAAAGAAGAATGAGAAGAATGAAAAGAAGAATGAAAAGAAGAAGAAGAAGAATGAAAAGAAGAAGAATGAAAAGAAGAAGAAGAAGAATGAAAAGAAGAAGAATGAAAAGAAGAAGAAGAATGAAAAGAAGAATGAGAAGAAGAATGAAAAGAAGAATGAAAAGAAGAATGAAAAGAAGAATGAAAAGAAGAAGAAGAAGAATGAAAAGAAGAATGAAAAGAAGAAGAAGAAGAAGAATGAAAAGAAGAATGAAAAGAAGAAGAAGAAGAATGAAAAGAAGAAGAGGAAGAATGAAAAGAAGAATGAGAAGAAGAATGAAAAGAAGAATGAGAAGAATGAAAAGAAGAATGAAAAGAAGAAGAAGAAGAATGAAAAGAAGAATGAAAAGAAGAAGAAGAAGAATGAAAAGAAGAATGAAAAGAAGAAGAAGAAGAATGAAAAGAAGAAGAAGAAGAATGAAAAGAAGAATGAGAAGAAGAATGAAAAGAAGAATGAGAAGAATGAAAAGAAGAATGAAAAGAAGAAGAAGAAGAAGAATGAAAAGAAGAATGAAAAGAAGAAGAAGAATGAAAAGAAGAAGAAGAAGAAGAAGAATGAAAAGAAGAATGAGAAGAAGAATGAAAAGAAGAATGAAAAGAAGAATGAGAAGAAGAATGAAAAGAAGAATGAAAAGAAGAATGAGAAGAATGAAAAGAAGAATGAAAAGAAGAAGAAGAAGAATGAAAAGAAGAAGAAGAATGAGAAGAAGAATGAAAAGAAGAAGAAGAAGAATGAAAAGAAGAAGAAGAAGAAGAATGAAAAGAAGAAGAAGAATGAAAAGAAGAAGAATTCCAGTACAGCAAAAAGTGTATCTGCAGAGAGCTCCGCTATTTCTGACAGTTCTCTGACAGTTCCTTCACATTTACAGCGGTTGAAACATTGTATCTATTTGTTTCCGAATAAAAACATCTGTATCCTAAATGGAAACAAATAGATACAATGTTTCAACCGCTGTAAATGTGAAGGAACTGTCAGAGAACTGTCAGAAATAGCGGAGCTCTCTGCAGGGACACTTTTTGCCGGCTGTAGAAGGGATGAAAATCGGCCGATCGGGAAAAATTCGATTTGTGCATCCGAAGTTTGCTAATTTTCGGATTCGGTGCGAATCAAATTTTTCCTAATATTCTAAACGAATTCCACTTCGCCAAGTTCGATTCGCTCATCTCTAGTTATATATATATATATATGAGTTAATGCATTTATATGAGAGTGTGATTAGTGTGGGCGATTCACATTATTGTTTAGATTTATTTACTGGTAGGAGCTCACAATATTCCCTGGTTTTTAATATGGGCATAAAAGTTATTACAGCACTGAATACCATTGCTGTTGATGTTATCTGTGCCATTGTTTAATGCTGATTTGCATATTACCATGTATAGATTAATCTAAACATATAGATCCTTATCGTAAAGTACTACAATATAGTAACATCTTGGTCAAAGAAATTGTGTTTGCCTTACTCTCTACTTGTTCCCATATGTACATATTGACATTTAGTTTAATCCTTTACAGTATAACTCATTTCTTTTTTCCTAAGCAGCCTGGTGTTTGCTTCCTGATACCGGACTTTAATGTGTACAGGCTATGTATACTTGTGTTAGTAATAGTGATGCAATATGCTTTATGCTTAACCTGGTGTGTTAGAGGGGCTGAGGTCCTTCCATGAGTCGAGGCAAAGAACAGAGAACACAATTTACCAAGCAGCTCCTGCAGTTGGAGCACTACAAAAAGTAGACATGTTTGCCACAAACTGAAGAAACCATTGCAAGAGAAACACCTCATATCAACTGTGAAGCATGGTGGCAGAAATGTTAAGGTTTGGGGCTTGCAGTCATCAAGTCTATGTATTCTGCATCCTATCAAAGCATTTGATTAGAATCCAAGCCTATCTGTCCAAAAAAGGTAAAGTTAAACCAGAAATGGATCTCTTCCATTCAATTACTTTTTTCAAGGATTTATGAACATACATGAAAACAAGTATCAGTCAATGAGGGTGTTTAAACAAGATTAAAATATGATGCAATGACAATCTGGAATTAAGAATGCCATAATTATAGTCTACAGTATGTTGACAATACCATTCAAAGGAAAATCCCATAAAGCATCTTAATGGTGCTATGGTGGCAAGCTAGAGAGGTAAGACGTTAAGAGGAATGGAGGGCAATCTAGGGAATCAAAGAAGCCAGGAATTGCAGGAGAAATCTACAGGGGGTGGACATTAGGTGCTCATTAGCCAGACAGAATAGTCTAGTTGGCTAGAGGAAATATTCGGATGGTCAGGAGTGAGTGGTCAAAGTCCCTAGGTATGTACTGTTCAATCCAGGGGTTTTAGACACATTCAAACGTACACAATTTGTCCTTCAGGATCTCAGACATTTTTGCATTCAAGCGCTACCGTGTAATTTTATTCTTCAGCTGTGCTACCATGCAGTGGAGGACGACCAAGCTTTGGGTAGAACTTGTTTCACTTCAAAAAAAGGAGAGTAAGCAGTGCCTAACACTGCTACACAGTACAGTGCCTACGTTTCAACTTTAGTAGGGCTTCCCTAGGATCTTTCAAAATTTTTTCCCTCACAGAGTGCAGACCATCTGGTATACCCTGCTCCAAAATCTCTTGATGCAAGGAAAGGTCCACAATATGTGGAGGAGTCTGGAAGCCCCTGAATCATAGTACTGACACTGAAGGGGTCATTTTTGCCGGTCACTTTGTGACCATGTACGAACACATAATTAGCATAAGATTCGTTTCTATAGTTGAGGCATTTATTAAGCAGTGGGATGTGTTATACTAGGAAATGGATCTTTTAATACGATAATGATCGGACTGACATGAGCAATCCATCAAGGGCTGGCTCACAAAAAAGAAATCTCATTTCTGCTACAGGGGGCAATGCCAGCTTCTGAGGCAAAGGATGTACATTCTTCTTTCACAGTACACAATTACAGCTAGTGATATTTTGCTGCATAAATCATTCATCAGGAAATATTTCCTTGCGATTTCATTAATGTATATCACAATTATCTGTAGACAATATTTAAATGGAGATCTAATTCTTGCCTGTTCAAGTAAGTAGAAAAGGTAGACAATTTCCAAGTGTACATACTTTTCACAAGACTGTAAGGCTATGTTCACTAATGCGGTTGCCACTGCCACGCCTCTGATAAGTGATCCTTTGTTGGTGAGGAGGCGAGGCGATACACCTCATCTCCTGCTTTAACCCTGTAAAAACCACACCACCATGCTGCAACAAAGTGCAGCTTCCAGGTTATTTTCTTAAAGCTTAATTGAACAAGCTGAAGTTAGAAGTTGATTGGCTAACATTCACAGACTAACCTAAATTTTGTACTCTCCAGTTTTAGCAAATCAACCTCTATGAGACTCTCACCGTTACCTATATTTTGTTACTGTATATAGCATAGCACATGGAAACAACATGCACATATTTTTGTTTTTCCGGAATGATCAACTTTCACCAGATTTTCTCTTTCTTGAAGTTATTCGGAACAGCTGATTCTAGACATTAAATACTTACTAAGAAATGAGATTTCATGTTTTTAAGGTTGGTGATACACAGCACAAGGTTTTTTATGAAGAGAAAAAGGACATGTTACCTCAGAGACATGCAGGGAAGTATAGCAGATAACCTGATATCTCTGATGAAGAATAAATAGAATAACCAGTAGCCTGGACATGTCTAAATGTCACAAATTAATCTAAATGACTAATTTATTGGCTGAAAGACTGGTGTTTATATAGAGTCATGCAGTGAAATTGGTATTTTTCCAAACAGCCTGAGGCCCAGTGTAATAATGGAAACCACAGTTCCATATATCCATGAGTGTAGATCATTATGATGAGTTAAAACTTAACTCCAGGGAAAACCATAATGCTTCTTTGCCCGTGTACTGCAAGCAAAAGCTATTTAGGTGTAGGAGACCTCAAAAAGCACTTGTACTTACTCAGTCCTGGTCTCCGCAGCCTCTTCCCCCCCTACCCATAGCCCTGCGTTGGATGTATGGAGTAAAGATGCCAAGAGACAATCTACTGCCCAGCCGTAGGAGAGCGTTGGCTGCCAGGGGAGCAGAGGGTTGGGTAAGAAAAAAGTGCTTTTCGTGCTCACCAGCATTTAACCCTTACAGTATAAGACAACAGCACTGCAAGGGAGCATTTTTTTCCCCTCATGGAGATTGGCTTTAAAGTGATATTAAAGGCTTAATTTAAAAAAAAAAATAACAAAGACATCATACTTACCTGCTGTGTGCAGTGGTTTTGCACAGAGCAGCCCAGATCCTCTTCTTCTCAGGCTGCGCTCCTTGCTCCTCCCTCTTGTCGGGTGGCCCCACAGCAAGCAGCTTGCTATGGTTGCACCCGCTACTCCGTGTTTGCATTCACAAACAGAGCCGCAGCTTGGCCCTGCCCCCTCTCATTGGCTCACTGGCTGTGATTGACAGCAGCGGGAACCAATGGCATGGGTAAAAAACCTTGACCCTTTTCAACCACTTTAAGGCTGCCCCAGGCATCATAAGCAAATATGCCCTAAAATTGGTGAATGGGCATTGCTGCCCCCAATGCATGCAAAGCTTGACAAACTGCAAATCATAGTAGATGCATGATCTGCTGGCAGGTCTAACCTTCCTTCTATTACTCTATCCAAAACTACAAGAAAAGTCTTGGCTTTACATACATGTTAATATAAATTTCTGCTATTGTGCTCTTATTATTGAATGAACACTAATATATCATCAAAATATAGTAGCTTGATTACCCTCTAATCACAATGTAGTGTAAACATAATACCAAACCCCAAAAAAAAAAATTGTAATCATCCCAAAAATTTTTTTTAAATAAAATAAAATAATAAAATAATAAAAAAATAAAAATAAAGATATTAAAAATAAAAAAACACCATACAAGCACCAAAAAAAAAAAAAAAAAAAAAAAAAAAAAAAGGTCCAAAAAAGAGTCCCAAATTAAGAGTCCCAAATTTTTCCAATCTTTATCTGTGATATCTTAATTCTTCATATCTTCCAACATTCTTAGTGATATACTTCAAACCCGATCTTCATATACCTCAAGAAAAAAGAGCTCAACATGTGTGATATCTTCAAAGAAAAAAGGTATCTAAACAACCGTGCCACACGTGTTTCATGCACATAGAAATAAATGTGCCACCATAACCGTGAGAATAAAGATAACCCTCAACCTTAGGAGTCAATCCACTGCATACCACCAAAGGGAGTTCATAGTTACCCTCAAAATGGTATCAGGGGTCTGAGTATTTCTTTCCACTTTATAGATATTCCTTCAGCCTTTCCAGCCACTTCCCACAGACATTCAAGTAAGATGACATCAGCTTCACAAACGGTATATTCCCAATCCTTCCTCTCCTCACAAGTGTACAGATTGCCACACTATCACACTCCCGAGGGAGGAACGGTTGCCGTGAGTTCCCAGTACCTCAAAGCCCCACGAGGATTCCTCGTGGGGCTTTGAGCTGATGTCATCTTACTTGAATGTCTGTGGGAAGTGGCTGGAAAGGCTGAAGGAATATCTATAAAGTGGAAAGAAATACTCAGACCCCTGATACCATTTTGAGGGTAACTATGAACTCCCTTTGGTGGTATGCAGTGGATTGACTCCTAAGGTTGAGGGTTATCTTTTTTCTCACGGTTATGGTGGCACATTTATTTCTATGTGCATGAAACACGTGTGGCACGGTTGTTTAGATACCTTTTTTCTTTGAAGATATCACACAAGTTGAGCTCTTTTTTCTTGAGGTATATGAAGATCGGGTTTGAAGTATATCACTAAGAATGTTGGAAGATATGAAGAATTAAGATATCACAGATAAAGATTGGAAAAATTTGGGACTCTTAATTTGGGACTCTTTTTTGGACCTTTTTTTTTTTTTTTTTTTGGTGTTTGTATGGTGTTTTTTTATTTTTAATATCTTTATTTTTATTTTTTTATTATTTTATTATTTTATTTTATTTAAAAATTTTTTTTGGGATGATTACAATTTTTTTTGGGGTTTGGTATTATGTTTACACTACATTGTGATTAGAGGGTAATCAAGCTACTATATTTTGATGATTTTTGTACTTCAGGGGAAGGATTGTGTTAGTAACTTGGTGGGGATTCTACTTTGGGAAAGGATAGTGCTATTTCTTTAAACACTAATATATGCATAAAGAAATTAGGTAAAATCCTCAGATTGGACAAATATTATCCAGGTTTTCTGTAACACAGCTATACCAAACCCAAAGGCTGCCTTTTTTTGTGCTTTAATACGTCTAATTTTGCATGATCACGTCTATTCTTGTATGTTAGTGCATCAATATACCACCAACTGTAATGATCCAGTAAACACATGTAGCGCTACCCCCAAAGGAGACGCTTGATAATTTTGGGTTCACTGTTCTGCAACCCAGCTCCAAGAACAACCTCAGTCCCTCTGACACACCTGGTTAAATTAGATAACTGTGAACAAAAGTGCTAACTAATAAATAATATTTTACTAGAGACAGTAAAGTCAGCAGGTGACAAAAATTGTAAACTGCAGGTACCAAATTGTAGGGTTTAGCATGGGACAGAATCACATCAATATGCAATAAATGACTGGAATAATGAACCCGGCTGTAGGGCCAGCAGACCCCAGGTAGACCTGTGATCCCAGGAGCAAGAGGGGAAAAAAAGACCTTTTGTCAGTCAGTTCCCTCTAAGCCCTGATGCTACAGGCAAGAAAAAGCATGATAAAACACAGTATATGAAACCTTGGTAAGAGTTCCCCTTTAAAAAAAGCAATTGCTACATTAGAAGAAGAAACGGGTTAACAAGTGACAGACTCTGCAAGCTGAATCCTTTGAGTGGAGAAGTCCTTGAGATAAGGTTGTCTGCGGTCTTCAGCTAGCTATGAAAGGGGCCAGAGGTATTACTGTGCAATGGCAATCAGCAAAGTGAATAGAATAGACAAGGTAGTTCCCGTCAAAGCCCTTTAAGTGGATAAGGGTGTAACAGTGTCTGCTTGCAGTGTCTCTGAGTGGAATATTAAACAGTAAGGTGGGCCTCAGCCTGCTCACCAATCTTGGAGATATACAGGCTCTCGTAGGAAGCGTGCTCCAGAACAGGCTTTTGAAGGTCTCCAGCCAGATGAAAGAAGCCTGACTGGCAACCTGATGACCCAAGGACTCAGCAATGTCTGTGTGGGTGTCTCTAGTGGTAGCCCAAGTAGCCACACTGCTGATGAGGTGCCTGTGGCTGCAGATCTGCACCTAGTGATGGAGTTTGCCAGCAGAAAGGGTGTCTGCTCTATCCAGGCAGCAAAGGCCACACACCAACAGGTAAGGGGGAAGATAGCTTCCTGCTCCTACAGTTGTGTATCCCATGTCCCCTCTGCACAGTCCTCTCACCTTGGAATCCTCTCCCTGATGGCTTCCAGCCAGCGTGGTCCTCTCTTCTTTCAATCAGGTCACACTCTGCCTCTTCCCCAGAGCATGCTGGGCTTGTAGTTTTTTCTACCTGTGGAATAGGGCCTGCCAGTCTCCGGGATTACATGTTCCATAATCCACTGGTCCTCCCCCTGATTGGTCTTCCTCTGCTCCTTGCTGATTGGTCCCCCTTGCAGCCAATGGGGAACCAACACAGAGTCCTCAGCTACTGAAAAAGGCAGGGAGAAGAGCGAGCAGCAAGTGGGAGTTATGCAGAACCCACAGCCACTCTCCTCCGCTTTCATCTCCTGCTCTGCTGACAGGACCAAGGGGGGCTGAGCGGGGAGACACACTGATAGCAAAAAAAAATAATTATATATATATATACATATATATATATATATATATATATATATATATATATATATACACATACCGTTGTGTTCAAAATAATAGCAGTCAGACATCACTAACCTGATCAATCACTGTTTTTGGTAGAAATGATATTTCTACATGGCAAATAATTTACTAGCAGGTGTAGTAGAGTAATAGAAATCCAACAGACATGACATGCATGCATGCTGCCGATTGTGTAATTGAATCACTAATTGAAAGGGGCATGTTCAAAATAATAGCAGTGTGGAGTTCTATTAGTGAGGTCATTCATTCTTTGAAAAACAGGTGGCAATTATTGCCCTTATTTAAGGAAGGAAGGCAGCAAATGTTGTACATGCTAGTTACAGTGCATTTCTCTCTGAAATTCAGAGGAAAATGGGTCGTTCCAGACATTGTTCAGAAGAACAGCATACCTTGATTAAAAAGTTGATTGGAGAGGGGAAAACATATAAAGAAGTGCAGAAAACGATAGGCTGCTCAGCTAAAATGATTGCAAATGCTTTAAAATGGCAACCAAAACCTGAAAGATGTCGAAGAAAGCGAAAAACTACCATTCAAATGGATAGAAGAATAGCCAAAATGGCAAGGACTCAGCCAACAATCAGCTCCAGGAAGATCAAAGAAGGTCTAAAGTTACCTGTGAGTACTGTTACAATTAGAAGACACCTATGTGAAGCCAAGCTATCTGCAAGAAGCCCCCGCAAAGTCCCACTGTTGAAAAAAAGACATGAGCTGAAGAGGTTACAATTTGCCAAAGAGCACATTGACTGGCCTAAAGAGAAATGGCGCAACATTTTGTGGACTGATGAAAGTAAGATTGTTCTTTTTGGGTCTAGTGGCCGGAGACAGTTTGTCAGACGACCCCCAAACACTGAATTCAAGCCACAGTACACTGTGAAGAAAGTGAAGCATGGTGGCGCAAGCATCATGATATGGGGATGTTTCTCATACTACGGTGTTGGGCCTATTTATCGCATACCAGTAATCATGGATCAGTTTGAATACATCAGAATACTTGAAGAGGTCATGCTGCCTTATGCTGAAGAGGAAATGCCCTTGAAATGGGTGTTCCAACAAGGCAACGACTCCAAACACACCAGTAAACGTGCAACATCTTGGTTCCAGACCAACAAGATTGACGTTATGAAGTGGCCAGCCCAATCCCCGGATCTTAATCCAATAGAAAACATGTGAGGTGACATCAAAAATGCAGTTTCTGAGGCAAAACCAAGAAATAGAGAAGAACTGTGGAATGTAGTCCAATCATCCTGGGCTGGAATACCTGTTCATAGGTGCCAGAAGTTGGTTGACTCCATGCAACACAGATGTACAGCAGTTCTCAGAAACAGTGCTTATACAACTAAATATTAATTAAGTGATTCAAAGGAAAGCAAAATATTCAAACATTTTTCAGTTTATATAGTGAATGTTTGAGTTTGTAAAGAAGAATACAAACACTGCTATTTTTTTTGTCTAATATTCACTTTTCTTCAATTTTTTTAGAGGAACAACACACGTTTGATATATTTTTCTTCATGTTTTGATTTGGAATAGAATGTGTAGTGTTCCCAATGCATTTGTGTGTATGGAAATAAAAGCTATTAGAAGGATTTTGAGCTTTATTCACTTTTTTCAACACACTGCTATTATTTTGAACACAACTGTATATGTGTATATATATATATATATATATATATATATATAATAAAGGCACATTTATTTGCAGCAAACAAATGTGCATTTATTATTTTTGTGCAATTGCCAAGCTCCTTTGACTCTTCCTCCAGCTTCTTCTATGTACAGACTTTCAGACTTAGACTTTAGAGAGCTAGAGAAAGTGTCAATGGTCTACAAGTGCGTTGAACAGTCAACTTGTGTTCAAATGAGAACTACAAAATTTGTCTACTGTGGTGGCAGACAGCACTTGCAGTTCATTCTTTCACAGATCTCTGTATTCAGTCACTGATATCTGCAAATTTCAAACGTGACAGCTACTGCAGGGGAGAAGAACCCCTGCACGTTGTCACGGGGAGTGGTGACTCCCATTTGCACGTTACATGCTAAATACAGTGGAGCAAGTGGACTGACCCTTTTATAAGGGATGGTTACCTTTATAACATTCCTTTGGCATTCCAAGCTTTCTGTGCTCCATGAAATACTTCAGTTGAATTACTAAAGGTAAACAGGCTGCTCAATTTGCAAGGCTTTTCTCTCTTTGTAAAGCAAATGATCCCATAGCTTAGTGAATCAGTTGAAACTCTGCTGACTTCCATCATTGAACTATGTGTTTTTTTCTCTCACCTGCACTTGCATATTCTTTGCAAAGTACATTTTTGCCACAATCACTAAGCTAAGGGAAGATTTCCATGAAGTGAACAACCTATTTGTAAATAAACCCCAATGCATCCATTTGGACCCCTCTTGGCTGTGAAAGTGTTCAACTTGAGTGGCCCTGGCCCTGCCATGGCACCACCTGCCTGGAGTTTGCATGTTCTCCCTGTGCCTGCGTGGGTTTCCTCCGGGTACTCCGGTTTCCTCCCACACTCCAAAGACATGCTGGTAGGTTAATTGGATCCTGTTTAAATTGGCCCTAGTATGTGTATGTATGAATGTGAGTTAGGGACATTAGATTGTATGCCCCTTGAGGGTTAGGAACTGATGTGAATGTACAATATATATATATGTGTATAAGCGCTGCGTAAATTGACGGCGCTATATAAGTACCTGAAATAAATAATAAATAACTTGACTGCCAGTGAGTTACCACTTGGGATGCAGTAGCAGAACTGTTGATAGGAATTGTTTTCAGCGGTAGGAAAAACTGCAATAGTGGGCAAAGCTTTTGGAATTGCAATTTATAAGCAGTTGAAGACGGATTCATCAGCACTAGAGGTCTTTTGTACTGTAGGTGTTTGGTGAGTGACTGCCAGGCAGCTGACAATGACTGTATTCTGACCATCATATGTCAGTTAAATGTAGAATTGGGAGTATCAGGGAATTCTTTGGTTATCTGAATGAAGGCCAAGAACCCTTCTTCTGAATGACTGACCAACAAACTCCAGCATTCATTAATCCAGACAGGTCCCTTATTAATGAGCCCTTTCTATATTTCAAACAGAGGTTATCAAAGGAGCTCATTCCCTAAAGCACACACACAGAAAGCAGTATTTCTTCAGGGTCAATTCATTTTCCATCTGGCTAGTCGTTCGTGTGATAGTTTCAAGCAATTAATCCTAGGATCTTGGTCTAATTTCAGAAATGAAAAGTAATGTCTACATTCCTGACGGATTACTCACTGCAGTTATATAAACCAGCAAGTGGAGGTACAGAAAAAAGACTGTATAACGTCTAGTAAGCCATCACTTTAGTGAAATATTAGAAAGTTAAATTAATTGTATTTTTCAAGGAAATAACTGGCTGTGTTATGGCAGATTAGCTAAACCATCATCAGGGAATTTTGGATAGAATTTGTTAGATAACATTAGTTAAATTGCTGTGAAAATTAAACATTTCCCTTGCATATACAGAAAGGAAAAGGGCATGGTGAATATTATAATACAATTTCTGCTTTCTCTGCAGAGCTACAGTGCGTATTTCCAAAACAGAAGGACTATTGACTGCTATCGTGGACCTACATTATAGCACTAAAAGGTACTTTAGAACTACAGTTTGGTGCCTGCTGTAAAGCCACCCTCAATCCATGTGTATGGTTTGCCATTGCAAGAGCTATTACAAAGAACTGCAAATAACCAATTTAAATTTAAAGTTGAAATCCAGTGCGTCACTGTCACGTGCTCCCTGATAAAGTCAAGTAAATGTAAGTGCAATATATTTTTAATAAATGTTTGAAGTTTTATCCACTTACTACACCATATGAGGCATATTCCCTTTTGGGTGAGATAACAATTACCATCCTAAACGGTGGAATCTTTAAAGCTATCCTAACATCCAGTAAAGGAAAGGAAGAGTGGACAGTCCCTAGTGGTTGGAGGAGATAGAGACTAACAATGGAAATATTTTAACTTACTTGCAGTACAATACTAATTGGAGGTGAGAGTTCTGAGAGCACTGAGGTGGCACTATGATGTATGAAATTCACATGAAGAACGGATCTATATCATATGGTGTTGGATCACGCATTTCCTGGAATTTAATTAATTTTATATTTATTTATTTTTTCCTTTGTTATTATTAGGCACATTGTTATGAGTTTATTCACTATGGCTTTTTAGCATTTGATTGATTGATGTTTTATGCTTTTATTATTTACATGTTTGTATTTACATGTTTGTATAATCTCCTGCTAGCAGTGCTAATACCGGATAATGGATCATCCAGCAAACAACCATCAGGCAAGCAACTTTTAGATTTTGACTGGATAATGACTAACTATAGCAAGAAAATATTCACATGCATTCCTGAATATTAATGAATATATATAGGTTCTTGGTTGTTGGCCATTTCATCCACAAGTAAATAATCAAATAGAGAAACTACCTAAGTATCAATATATCAATAGATAGAAGTTATTACCTTATGCTAGTTATCTTAGATTGTAAGCTCCAAGGACCAGGGCCCTCCTAAAGCGCTGAGCAAACTGTTGGCGCTATATAAATCATGTATAATAAAATAATAATAATCAAATCAGAAGTATTATAAATAGTATTAATTAGTATTATTATTATACAGGATTTATATAGTGCCAACAGTTTTCGCAGCACTTTACAATATAAGGGAGACAGTACAATTACAATACATTTCAGTACAGAAGGAATATGAGGGTCCTGCTCGTGGAGCTTACAATCTAAAGGGTATTATAAATAGTATTATAAATATTATTGTAAATTGTGATGTTTACATACACAGATATCTATACAGGCGTACATTGGTTTACGAACGCCTTGGTTAACATAATTTTCGGT
Organism: Staurois parvus; assembly: GCF_062004578.1. Taxonomy (NCBI): domain Eukaryota; kingdom Metazoa; phylum Chordata; class Amphibia; order Anura; family Ranidae; genus Staurois; species Staurois parvus. The sequence continues at coordinate 4,858,573 of NW_028318385.1, read as the reverse complement.
TTACAAATTAAAATCCATTGAAAATAATGCCTCGGTTTATGAATTTTTTTCGCAATACAAACGGATTAATTGGTTTTCAATGCATTTACGATTTTTTTTTAATCATGTCCCTGCACAGTATTTATGCCTTTAAAGTACACTTTATGAAGAGTTTTTAAAAGATAAAATACTTTTTTTTTTTTAACTTTTTTCTGACCTCTGGAACAGATTAATTGATTTTCAATGCATTCCTATTGGAAACCGCGTTTTGGTTTACAAATCTTTCGCAATAGGAAACGTCCCGCAGAACGCATTAAATTCGTAAACCGAGGTACACCTGTGTATGTATGTATGTATGTATATATATATATATATATATATATATATATATATATATATATATATTAGAGGTCACAGAAGGTAAACATATGTAAATTCACTGGAACTGTTGTTATTACCCTAATGCCGATATACGGCCAAGAGTCATATTCATTGGCATACTATTGATAGGCGTTTCCTAGCCAGGGGCATGCAGTGCCATATATCTTAGATAAAGTAAGAGTATGCCAGGGTTCAATTTACAAGGACAATTTATCCTAGTAAATGACAGATACAGTATATGACTTCATGTCATACTACTAACACAAGAAGAATATTATGACTAGAATGCTTAAAGGAGGTAGATAGTGGAACCATGTTTTATTCCAACAAATGTGACTGCTGATTTTGTTGTCCAGCTTGTATTGTTCAGATGATATCTTTATCCTATATATGTTTGGGATGCGTAATTTTAGCACTATAGTGGAGAGTTATACAACAGCCGTAACCTTACCACACACACACAGGCCAGCATTGTAAGGAATGCATCTTATCAGTAACCTTTATTAAAGAAATAAATGATCAAGAATGCTTAATTTTTTTTTTTTTTTTATAATCTTTACGGTTTAACTATTAGGGCTCACGTACACTGGGAATTGGAATGTCTTCTCTGAATGCCCTGGCAGGAAAAAGCCACGCATTGCACACACATCCAGGCATTTGAGCATTTATGGTTTCCACTGGCCAATATATTAAATTATTCTGGCCATTGAAATGAATGAACGCTCAAGCGCTAAATGCGTCTAAAGAGAGTTTAGACACATTTAGATACAAACGCTCCTCTCCTGAATGCACCTGTGATGGGTTTTTTTTGCCTGCAAATGCTTTTTCTAATACACCTGTAAAAGCCTATGTGTGCATGGACACATGGGCTAACATAGAAACATGTTTATAGGCAGAAAGGAAAAAAGTCAAACACCTGTAAAGAAGTGTTTTTCAAGTCCTCTGCGTATGAGCCCTTGGTAATGCTACATAAATCTTAAAGCTATGCCTTGTACACCCTACATGCACATGTATAGTTCAACCCATGCCTATTCAACTTTCCATTGAGGACTATGGAGCTGTACAGTACAATACTGACTTGTCCCAGCACATCAGCCGAGTTCAAACAGAAATGTTTTTAAACCAATGGATCACTCATGGTACTCGTTCCCTGATGTTATCATTTATGATCAATAAATAGATCACCTAAAAGTGGTTTTAAAGGTACAAGGTTTTTTTTTTTACTTTATTGCATTCTATGGATTAAGGTCTGCGTACAGCTCCTCAGCACACAGTACACAGGAACAGAGCTGAGGCTGTCAATCACAGGCTGTGTGCGGGCCGTCCCCCATATGTCACCTTTTTTCCCTTGGTGTCAGGAAAACGCGTCCGAAGAAAATCATGCTGATAGCAGAGGAATAATGCAGCAGACAGAAATTACACTTAGGGGTTTATTTACGAAGGCTGGTTCACTCAGAATCGTGTGCAGCTGCGCATGGTAGCCAATCAGATTCTAACCTCAGCTTGTTTAATTAAGCTTTAGCAATAAAACATGTAAGCTGATTGGTTTCTATGCAGAAGTGCATGAGATTCTGGGTGAACCAGCTTTAGTAAATAAACCCCTTAGCGCTCGTAATTGAGACAAGTACACACTATATGCTTTGTTCATATTTCATGTCAGAGAACTACAACCATGTTAAGTCTCTAGGACATTCATTTTAACTGTGAAACAGTCTCCAAGCAACAGCTGATTAACTTTCTTTTTTGTAAAGGTCAGTTGCTCAGTTAGAAATATGTACTATACATCTCTACAATGTGCACTTGTAAACACAATTAACACCTAGGTAGTATATGCAAAAAAAAAAAGATCACCATTGGATGTATTACAATTGAAGTACTGTGCTTAATATACAGTGTACACCAAAGTGCTGACACAATTTTTAATATATAGTATACACCAAAATGCTCACACAATTCTTAACCTCCCTGGCGGTATTCCCGAGTGTAGCTCGGGGTAAAGTTTCAGTACCACAAACGGTAACCCCGAGCTACACTCAGGAATACCATGCGGTGCTGCTCCACGATCCCTCGATCACTTACCTTGTTCTGCGCTCCCACGATGTCCCTCCTGCAGTGTCCCCGGCAATGTAATCCGGCGGATGCCGGCATCTGTCATCTGGTTTCCGTCCCCTGCGAACGTCGGGACGTACGGGGACGGAACGACAGGAAATTTGAAAATGACAAAAAGTGACATTCACTAAAATCACTAAAATCACATAGTAAAACATTACTGTACCAACCCATTTCACATACATTTTGTCCCTAGTGCTTTGTCCTGCGCCCTGCCTGCATTTTTACTGTTCTTTCTGCCTGGAAACTGAGAAATGTCCATGGCGTCCAAAAAGCGTCCCTTTAGGTCAAAAGACCAGCTAGAGAACAGCGATAGTAAATTAGAACTACTTGCAGAATTGAGTGATAATGATTTGTGGGGAAATTCGTCATCAGACACTGAAAACGATTTTGCGACTTTGCTCAGTGATGTGCGAACTTGGCGCTATATCTCAAATTTCAGTGTTTTGGTTTGATTATATTATTGAATTAAATGTATTATTATATTATTATTTTTTATGATTATTTATTAAATTATAATTTATGATTTCGTGTTTCAAGTTTTATCCTACCCGGGATGTTTACTAGACTCTTTTTCGGACAGATTTCTGTGAGTTATTCCTAAGAATTACAGGCCTACAATATAAAACGCCAAATTTCCATGCAAAATAATGGTACTGCTTTCAGCACCAAAAATCTGAAATAATCATACTGCCAGGGAGGTTAATATATAGTATACACCAAAATGCTGACACATTTCTTAATATATAGTATACACCAAAATGCTGACACAAAATTCTTAATATATAGTATACACTTACTTAACATACAGTATACACCAACATGCTGACACAATTCTTAATATATAGTATACACTGACTTAATATACAGTATACACCAAAATGCCGACACCAGGGGCGGACTGACCATTCAAGTGTATGATCCAAACGCACACGTTCCTGCGAGACTCCGAAACGTTGCCTTGCTGTAACTATGTGATGGTTTATTAAAACCTTTGGACCCATATTGGTGATCCTCGGTGTGCTGGTGACATTTTTCCCGGACTGACCATTCAGGCACTGCCCGAGGGTCTGGGGTTAGTAGGGGGCCCCATGAGATTCCCCTTGTACCTTTCATAGGCTTTTTTGGGTGTGGTTTGAGTGTGGGTAAGGACACAGGGGCCCCATGATCCCCTATTGCTCGGGGGCCCCATGAGTTATCAGTCCACCCCTGGCTGACACTATTCTTAATATATAGTATACACTGACCTTATATACAATATACACCAAAATGCTGACACAATTCTTAATATATAGTATACACTGACTTAATCTACAATATATACCAAAATGCTGACACTATTCTTAATATACAGTATACACTGATTTAATATACAGTATACACCAACATGCAAGTATACACTGAATTAATATACAGTATACACCAAAATGCTCACAAAATTCTTAATATACAGTATACACTGACTTAACATACAGTATACACCAAACTGCTGATACAATTCTTAATATACAGTATACACAAATGCTGACACTATTCTTAATTTACAGTATACACTGATTTAATATACAGTATACACCAAAATGCTGACACAATTCTTAATATACAGTATACACTGACTTAACATACAGTATACACCAAATTGCTGACACAATTCTTAATATACAGTATACACAAATGCTGACACTATTCTTAATTTACAGTATACACTGATTTAATATACAGTATACACCAAAATGCTGACACAATTCTTAATATACAGTATACGACTTAGTATACAGTATACACCAAAATGCTGACAAGTCTTAATATACAGTATACACTGACTTAATATACAGTATACACCAAAATGCTTACATAATTCCTACATATAGTAAAATTGTGAAAGCTACGGATAAAATGATTGAAAATATATATGGAATGTAATGCGTGGGCTTTAACATAAAGGCTACAATAAATAAAATAAAAGGGTATATAAAGACCAGATTCTCCAAACGTATTCCAATGTTTTGGTTTGTTTTTGCTACACAGCTTTACAGGATTTCAGAGTGAATGATGGTTCTCTATGTGAATTGTTGATAATAAAATATGTATTATATTGTCTGTGTTACCTATAGCCACCAATCCATCACTTGTCATTTTTCTATCCTGAGATTGAAAATGACAGCTAAAATCGGAATCTTCTGGGCAGTGCAGGCATTCTAACATTTTCATGGGTAAGGTGATTGTAGCCTTTTGTAACAACACAATTAAATACTGTTTTACTTGCATTATCAGTTAATGTTTTTGGGACAAGTTTTTGGAGGTTTATCCCATTCTCTTTGTTGAAAGCACTACTGAAAAAAGGTGTTGCATACAGTCGTTAACTATGTTGGCCCGGTTTCTTAGAAAACAACTCTGATGAGCGTGCTTTGGATACGTATTCGAGACATAAAATAGGAACAAGACAGAAATCCATGTGTGTGAAATGAACAAAGGTCTAGAATATGCTGAATATGACTTCCAGCTATAGCTATAAATGGTAACTTGAGATAAACCATCACTCATTCATCCATATCTCCCATACGGTATATATCCACCACTTACCTGGCTTCTGCTCCTCTAATGTATCATAGACTAGGCGTTCAGCAATCCATGTGTATGAGATAAACACGCATCTACAATGAACACAACTTGACTTCCAGCTAGAACTGTAAATGGTTCCTTGTGATCAGCCATCACTCATTCATTCACATCTCTCATACAGTATAATCGGCCACTTACCCGGCTTCCACTCCTCTTGTGCATCAAAGGCTGATACTCCATGGCTGGGGACAGTGTTGCTTCAGTGCTACTTCTTTATCTAACTGGAGAAATGTCTGTGCCCTTCTCTCTCTTTTAGAAAGATTTCACCCAGTGAAAACAATATCCAGTATTATACTAGTGGAATAAACCATGCATGTTAAAATGGATCATGCAAACATAATTTAACACAAGATGCTTTGACAACAACAACCAAAGCATGTTATTTTTTAAGTCATTTGAGTCTGTAAGGATACATGGTTAATTAGTTCCAAAAAAGAAATATATCATACCTTGATTATACCCATCTTATTACAGGATTGGATGTGACCTTAACAGCACATGTGAAGTTTTCATGTGATAGTCACTGCACAAGGTTTATCCTAGGGCTATTTTTTTTTTTAAACCTCTTCAGTTTCAAAGTTCATGCACAGGGAGGATAGTGAGCCAACTTTTTTTTTTTAGAACTGTGATCATCATTTTAGATGTCTGTGAATGATTGAAAGATGCACAGCAGAAATATCCAAACTTTTAATACCGTCCAAAGTTTTTGAATTACTCCCAAATCATTAAAACCTGAGAAAAGAAAATTAACACAAAACTTTAATTACCAATTATGTTATAAAAAAATATCAATTAAGAATTTTTACTGGTTGTTGTGGGCAACTGACCCATCTTTGTTTTTTCACCTTTCAACTTTTTTCATGTCTGGTTTTTCTTTTCTCTGGTTTTATTAATCAGCGTAAGGTAGAAAATGGAAGATGCATAAAAGGCCCTGAGAGTTTTATCTTTAGAGAAAAAACTTTAGATGGAAGTTATCTTTTTACCTTTTTTTGCTAACTTCAGACACAAATTGAGAATTGGTGTGCTCCGAACTAACTTATGAAATATTTTTCATCGATCACTGACCCTTTCAGGAGGCAGGAACAGGAAAATTTCCTGTTCCAGTAAATGGACTCTCTATGGATAGACCCTCCTTTCTGGACCCTTTGCGTGGGTGTATGGTCCTGGCCTTTGGGATTGTTGCCTTGCTAAATTCAGGGCTGTTCCCAAGGGTGACACCATTGCTGTGCAACTTTCTTGCATATACAGTAGATTCTGCCTGACTTTAATCTGTTCCCGCCCGGCCAATAGCAAAATGACAGCCAAGCGGAACTCTCGCCAATCCGGGTGGGCGTCATATGACATCCTCCCCAGATCGCACTTCCTGCGTGCCCTATATGATCGCACCTCCTGCGTGCCCTTGGGGCCGTGTTGTGGTGAGATCTGTCACTGGCTGTGTTCCTTGGACACAATGGATGACAGATCTGTGTACCGGCCCGTTACCAGGACCATATGACCAATCACAGCAGGTCACATGACCATTGTAAACAATGGATAGCTTCCCTTCATGCCATCCATTATATATACAATTGTGTCACTAGCTGTGACTGGTCACAGTAATCACATCATACAAACTGGGCCAATCACAGCCCATCTGTGTCATGTAATTAGCTGTGGCCAATCACAGCTAAACACAACAAAAATACCTAAATGAATCGATTCCATTCAGTTAAATGCTTGCTTATAGCAATGAAATTCTTTGATATAAGCAATGATGTGTTAAAAAAAATGCTGATCACTTCCTCAGAGTAGTGTAATGTTACTATGGTAACATTATACTGCGCTGGTCACAGTGTGTTATGAAAAAAAAAAAAAAAATTTTAAAAAATAGTAAAAGCATTAAAAAAAAAAAAAATTATTATTATTATTTTTGTACTGTCACCAGTCAGTCTCCCTGATCACCGCCATACCAGCTATATGATGAATACCTCAGACTGTCTACTTTGCAAAAAGGGGTCATTTGGGGGATATCTGTATTGGTCGTAACATTTTTGGGCCTCACAAAATTAGATTGGCCTTCAGAAATTCAACTTTGGGAACATGTTACATACTCCAACCATTAGTAGGGTGGAACATGTTCCCACCACTGCAGCTGCTGCTCACTGGTGCAATGCTTTCCAGGGTAAAAAAAGTAAATGCACATTTTTTTACATGCAAAAAATTGTGAACTTATCATTTAATGCATTTTATTGCCTCTGAACATGCAGGCCCTGTTTTCTGTATGGCAGCTTCTGATTTATTAACCACCTGCTGAAATCTCAGTGCTCTGATGTGGGAGGCTGCATTGCTTGTATCCCATTAGTAGTAGTTAACCCTTTAGGGGTTTCATACCAAAGAAGCTAAATTCCTTTTGCACTAATTTTTTTTTTAATGCTTTGGGAAACTTCAGCAGCTGCAGTTTGAAGTTGAAATGTAATTTTTAGTATCTTTAAGGGCCAGTTCACACTATAGAAATGCAGTCCAGATGCTTTCTGGGTGCATTTCTGCATGCACGTTTTCGATTTTTTCCCCTCTCTTTTTCATGTGTTACAGTGCAATTTTGATGTGTTTTGCCATGTTCCAGTACTGTTCAGTGCAGAAACAATTCAGCATGTTCTACTTTTTTTTGTGAACTGAAACATACCGCACTGGCATAAACTATGCCATTGGAACCCATATAACCTACTGTATTTTAATGCAGAAAAAAAGCTTCACTGGGCTGCAACTGGTGTGAACTGGTCCTAAAGCAGTGTTTCTCAACTCCAGTCCTCATGGACCCCCAACAGGTCATGTTTTCAGGATTTCCCACAGATGAAACAGCTGTGGTAATTACTAAGGCAGTGAAACTGATCAAATCACCTGTGCAAAATAATGGAAATCCTGAAAACATGACCTGTTGGGGGTCCATGAGGACTGGAGTTGAGAAACACTGTCCTAAAGGATGAGTTCACCTGTTATAAAGCAAAAATAAATGCACATTTTCTTGCAGGTAAAAAAAATGTGCATTTAGTATTTTTTTTACACTGGAGCCTGTAAAGCATTGCTAATCGCGGGTGCAATGCCAGGCGCCTGTATTTCCCGTTAGGGCAGGCAGTTACTGTGCCCTCACAGTTTGTTGAGAACTACAAGCCAACAGTACTTATAGATCATTCCTTCACAGAAATATGTGAATGAATGACACGGCCATATGGGCAGAGCCCCGCATGGCCACTGTGTTTTTCATTGTGACAGCTGGTGCACTGTCACAGGGAGGGGGGCAGGGAGGGGAGAGGAGGCAGGAACTGGAACACGTTAGTGTTCCACCCTAAATACAGGTGGAACATGTAGCATGTTCCAAAGGTGAACTTGGCCTTTACATTTCTTGATGGTTTGAGCAGCAATTGTACATGTTATATCATTTTTCTTAATGTAGACTTCTTTAAACTTACTGAGCATCCCTGTTTAACAGGGATTCATTTTTTACTGCAACTGGTCTTGTGTAGCCAGCAGTCTAATCTCTCAATTCTATGATTGCTGTGATGCAGATAAGTAGTTGATGAGCTGCTGATGAAGTCCTTGTGTATCTAGCAGTCCAATCCAGCACAGTTCAGAATATGCTATTTCTGCTGCTAGACCCATATGGAAGAAAAATATATTTGAAATATATTTAAAAAATATTCTTCCCAAATATATTGACATATATTTGAAATGCTACAAGAGATATATATAAAGATATATATATATATATATATATATATATATATATCATACACATATAAATCACATATACTGCATGCTGAAATGCGTTTTTATTACAAAATCTATCAAACATATTTTTAAAACTACATTTCAGACATACTGTATGTCTTTAAAAATACAAATCTACATTTTTGGAATGCATTTACAAATATATGTAAAAATATATGTTAAAATGACTTTTTGTATGTTAAAAAAAATCTGAATGCCTGATATTGCCCAGGACCATGGTCTCAGACTTTGGGCACTCTCTGTCCATAGGGTTTTTCTCCAACAATAGACATGCACCACACTATCTCACATGCAATGGCGGACTTAAATGGCAGACTTAGTAGAAAATCTGATCAAAAGTCACAGAGCGGCTTCATACCGTCTCTTCTGGAGTCCCCTGCTGACACGGTTTGCTACTCCTTTTCTCTGAGTTCAGCTTGTTATGGGGTCACTCATGCGGGCAAGCTTACGAGCTGGGCTGTGTGCATCCCTAGACACACACAGCATTGCTTGGCCCCACCCCTGCTCCCTCTTCACAAGATTTGATTGACAGCAGCAGGAGCCAATGGTTCCCGCTGCTGCCTTTGTATCCTGGTAATAGAGGAAAAGAAAACAGCACTGCTGCAGATGGGCATAGCACTGGATCGAAAGAGGAGCCAGGTAAGTATTTAACGGGGGCAGTAGCTGGGGAGGAGCTGATCATGAAAGATTTTTTTTACCTTAATGCACAGAATGCATTGGGGTAAAAAAGCTTATGTCTTTTGATCCACTTGGCATGGCATGGCAGCATAGGATCCCTTCCAGGTTTTGAGTAGGCTAGTCATAGGACATGTGGACTGGATCAGACTCAGAATTTATGGGAGAGGGGTCCTATGGGGTAAATCAGGAAATATAAATTGCAGTTGGTATGTTTCAATGTAACAATTTTCCACCGTGGTGGTTTTAGTGGAATTTCAGTGACAGCTGATAGTTACAAGGCATAGCTACATTTGCTTTTCATTTAATATAATCCATTTAAGGGGGGTTACTTGATTGCTAGATATTCTTATGGTAGCTGACACAGGACCAGCAGTTGCTGAGAAATTACCTGGGCACATAGCAGTGAAAACATTTGTAATTAGGGAAAGGTTAGAATCTCTTTTAAGCTTTTATTGCTATCTGGCAATGGTTGTCACTGTAACAAGAATTGAAGGGAAATTCTCCAAATGGGGGCACAGATATAGAAATCCAAGGCTGGCTATACATTATACCATTTTCTTATACAGTTTATCCTTTAGATTTACCAAAACCATATAATATCATTTCAAACCTAAACACTTTCAATTTGTATGCAATCAGGCAAACCAGTTGAACTACATAGTTGAAGGTAAATCTAAAGCTCCGTTCACATCAATTTGTTTTTCAGTGGTTTTTGCAGAAACGTGTTACAGTCCATTTAACATAGTTTCCTATGGAACATGTTCACATCTATGCTTTTTTGAGCTGCTGCATTTTTGGAAAGGGTCAAGGACTTTCTTAAAAGCAAAAAGCAGAATTTTTGCTACAATAGAGTTCAATGGAGAATCTGCTGAAATGCATGATAGTGTGTTTTTGCAGTGTTTTGCATTTTGCAAAAAAAAAAATTCCACTTAAAAAAAAAAAAGAACAAAACACAAAACGTGGCAAAAACACGTATAGAAAAACGCACTGCAAAACAGACAAAAAGCAAACTGCATAGGTGTGAATGGAGCCTTAATATCCTAGCTGTTTTGCTACAATAGAGTGCAATGGAGAAGCTGCTGAAATGCATAGCAGTGCATTTTTGCCACGTTTTTGCCATGTTTTGCATTTTTAATCTGCCCAGCAACAAAAAAATTTCCACTTTATAAAAAAAAAGAGCTGAACAAAACAGTAAAAATGCACAAAAATGTGGCAAAAACACGTGTAGAAAAACCTCAAAACAAACTGCGAAAAGCACTGCAAAACAAACAAGAAGCAAACTGAATAGGTGTGAACGGGGCCTAAAGGAAATTGAACAAGAAAATTGGACCATGTATGGCCAGCTTAACCCTTCCAAATTCAATCCAAAACTAAAACAAAAAAAACTTTGGATGAAGTTGAATATTAATGAGTAACCGCAGTGTTGCTCAGTTCAGATGGTTGGCAGGGCTTCCAAGCAAAACTTCATATCAAGTTGGTCTATTTGAAGTGACTTGCTACCTAAAAGCAAACATTTATTTTATATTGCAGCTTACCAATTCTTAGATGTGATGGCTATTAGTTTTCTTTTTTAGTCCTCATGCACACTTGACGTTTTTACAGCTGCTGTTTTTGGCTTCTGATGTTTTTTTCTACAGCTAGTAAACCCCCCAGCATGTTATCCTATGTGTCCATGCACACAGACTGCAATCAACGTTTTTTGGCAGGGACGTTTAATTGGCAGGAAAAAAAATAAAACAGGACTAGTGGGTTTCTAGAGGAGTTTTTTTAGCTGTGACACTGTAAAATGCTGCAAACCAGCATTTTTGGACTTTTTTCTTAACCAAACAAAAAAATGGGGGGGGGGGGTAAAAAAAACCTGCTAAAAATGCAAACGTGGAAAAACGCTGCTAAAAGCCGCTAGACGCTAATGCAAAAACACTCAAAAAAGCTGAAAAACTAAAATTTTTAACGTGACTTTACACAGCTAATGTTACCAGCGTTATCAAAATGTCCAGTGTGCATGAGGACTAATGCAGGCCATAGATGGGTCGAAAATCGGCCGATTTTTCGGCCGAAAATAAAATCAGCCGATTTTCGGATCATTAGTGGGCGATTTGGTCGGCTGTTTTTCGGTATTTTGGCCGTTTTTTTTCCGGTAAAGTTGGAAAAAAATCGGCCGATTTTGCCGATCGGCCGATTTTCGCGGCAATAATGGGCAAATCGGCTGATTTTTTTACCGATAAAAAATCTGCGCATGAGCAGTGACCTGCAAGAGGAAGACAAAAAGAAGAAAAAGAAGAAGAGGATGAAGATGAAGAGGAAGAAGTAGAAGAAGAAGAGGATGATGATGATGATGAAGAGGAAGAAGAAGAAGAAGAAGAAGAGGATGATGATGATGAAGAGGAAGAAGAAGTAGAAGAAGAAGAAGAGGACGATGATGAAGAGGAAGAAGTAGAAGAAGAAGAGGATGATGATGATGAAGAGGAAGAAGAAGTAGAAGAAGAAGAGGAAGAGGATGATGATGATGAAGAGGAAGAAGAAGTAGAAGAAGAAGAAGAAGAAGAAGAGGATGAAGATGATGAAGAGGAAGAAGAAGTAGAAGAAGAGGATGATGAAGAGGTAGAAGAAGTAGAAGAAGAGGATGATGATGATGAAGAGGAAGAAGAAGTAGAAGAAGAGGATGATGATGATGAAGAGGAAGAAGAAGAGGATGATGATGACGAAGAAGAAGAGGATGATGATGATGATGATGAAAAAGAAGAAGAAGAGGATGACGATGAAGAAGAAGAAGAGGAGGATGATGAAGCAGGAGAAGAAGAAGAAGAATAAAAAATTAGAGGAATTCCAGTACGGCAAAAAGTGTCCCTGCAGAGAGCTCCGCTATTTCTTTGACAGTTCTCTGACAGTTCCTTGACATTTACAGAGGTTGCAACATTGTATCTATTTGTTTCCGAATAAAAACATCTGTATCCTAAATGGAAACAAATAGATACAATGTTGCAACCTCTGTAAATGTCAAGGAACTGTCAGAGAACTGTCAAAGAAATAGCAGAGCTCTCTGCAGGGACACTTTTTGCCGGCTCTAGACGGGATGAAAATCGGCCGATTTTTTTTTTTTTACCATTGATGGTAACGTTGGCCGCTTGAACGACCGATTTTTTGTTTTTTAAAAGAAAAATCTGCCGTTTTTCTCCCCATCTATGGCCTGCATTAGGCTTTCTCTTTTCTATTTTCATCAGGTGATCCCATCAATAAGTCTGCTGTTTTTCAAAGAAAGAAGCTCTCTTCCAGATGTATCTGTTTAACAGGGATGGGTTTAACCATTCAACATTGGCAGTAGTGCTTATACAGTATGTATAGTATTTATGCAAACCTTTATCCCAAAAGGAAAAAAAAAACATGCATTATCTGATTATAAAGTGTTTGCTGGAGTTTTTCTTTCATCTGTTAGTGTATCTAAATATGCTAGTATATTTAACAGCCCCCCTCCCCTTTCCCAGACTGACAACACTGCTGTCTGTTGTGCCGTTGTGCCCCCTGTGCTGTATTGTAGCATGGGGATACTCCAATTCAGGTGGTGTGTTACTGACCTGATAACCAGGTGAAAACAGAGGGAAAAGGCCTAAACAATGAACACTAATGCAGCCAGCACATCTAATGATTGGTAAGCTGCAATATATTACATTTTATGGTTTGGGGTTTACTACCACTTTAACAATAATTTCTATAGTCTTATACTGTATGTCCATTAAGGCTAGGTTCACACCTATGCAGGTTGCATTTGAGCTGTTTCTGCACCGCTTTGCGTTTTTGCACAAGCTTTATTGCCACGTTTTGCGTTTTTTTTTTCTTATTGCTAGGCAGATATAAAACGCAAAATGCATCAAAAACGTGGCAAAAATACAGCAAAAAATGTGTCAAAAACACAATACATGCTTTTCTGCAGCATTTCCATTGAAACCTATAGAATCAAAAATGCAACTTTTTTATGTTCAAAAAAGTCAGTTAAAATTAAATAAATGCAGCAAACATCATGATATCCCTGACCATTAATAGTTAATGTAGAAGTAACCTTTTGCATTGATGGTCATTGTTTGCAGAAGATCAATTAATCATTGCTTACTGTCCAAGGAACCGCTAGCAACCTCAGGCAGCAACTTAAGCAGGCCATACATGGGTCGAATTCCGAACAATTTTTCTATCGAAAATCAAAAACATTGTTCCGTAATCCGATGGTGCCACCAATGATTTCGAAAATCGGTAATTATTCACAAATTTTCCAGCATGCCCAATAAACGAAATGGGGAGGAAGCACAAAAATCGTCCGGTGCAATTGCCCCACTAACAGAGTGAAAATCATCCGATTATTCTTAGGTCCCATGTATGGCCGGCCTTAGGGTTCCAGGACACCATTGTTGAGAAATGCTGAACAAGACTCTTACCTCAAGTTAAGGATAATAGCGTAGATGGGGAAGGAATCACTGCTGGACTACCTTGTGTGTAGTGCTTAGTTTGTACCTACAATAAATGAGATAAAAACACGTAAACTTAAAAACTGATCCAAACCATTACAGTATGTACATGTATGTATGTGTATGTGTGGGAAGTGCCCATGTGGAGATGGGGAGAGAATGCACACTTATGTCCCATATGGCTAAGAATATATAAAAAGAAAAGCGCCACACTAAATAACAAACTATGTGTCAGCAGCAACTCCTACCAAAAAAATTATATATGTGTAAAAATTCATCTGGCAAAGTGAACAAACCTATCAAAAGAGTATGCGCTAAAAAGAAAAAATATATATACATATGTATATCACAATATATTAAGTGTCCAAAATAAATATATTAGTATCCAAATCAAGTTATCTTCTGTGACTTCATAACACTGTGAAAAATCCACCACCAAATGAATTAAATGAACTCACCAGAGCTATATGCTGATCAAACTATAGACCAGCAATAGCGCTTGTGCTCTGGGAGTGATGAATAAACGGTGTCCAGATAATAGATGTGGTAGTACTCAATCACTTCCAGGTAAGTAGTAATAAGCAGCATGAGGAATAGCATATCTCTACCAAGGCAAATACTCTGCAGCCAAGGGTCTCATGGTAAATCTCTCCACTTGATATCATACCTCCATATATCCATACAACACATTCAGGGACAAAAAAGAAAACATGATGGTGCAGTATGTTTTGAAAGCATTTATATATTTAATAAAACTCAAAAAACTCAGAAACAAGGTGTCCAGACAGACACCAGCTTGAATCACAATGCACAAACACAGAGGTGATGGACGAACCCCGCTCACCGCGGATCACCTCCGACAAACAATGGGAAAGAACGTTCTGATGTCCACATCGAGTAGGCCACGCCCAACGCGTTTCGTCACCACGACGTCATCAAGGGGCATATGGCTAAGGGCTGGTTCACACCAGACCAGACCAATGTGCTCTGCGATCCGGCTGAGCTCAGCACAATGATTATGCGAGCTTGGCAGATCATACTGTTTTTTTTTTTTAAACAAACTATTGTGAGGTCACAAAAAGTTAATTTGCTGGCCACACCCTGTGAGACAGTGCAATATTTTTTATCATTATTAAGTGCCATCAACTCAAGTCTGACCCCTGGCAACTTGATGAATAAGAGTTCTAAAAAGAAGTTGGCTTTGTCCTAGTCTGGCAAGATCCTCCAGTGTCATCCCTACAGCTGTACTCAATGTGTCCACCCATCTAGGATACGGTCTCCCTCATTTGCTGGTTCCTTCGATCTTCCCAAACATTATTTCCTTCGCCAGGGATCTCTCTCTTCTGACAGTGTGACCAAAATATGACAGTCGCAACTTCATCATTTGGGCTTCTTGTCACATAGCCGGTTTGATCCTATCGAAAATTGATCTATTAGTTTTATGGGCTGTCCACAGCACACATAAAATTCTTCTCCAGCATCAAAGCTCAAATGAGTCGATCTTCTTTCTATCTTGTTTGTACAAGGACAAGTCTGATCTTTGTTTTTAGTGTAATTTCTTTGCATTTGAAAATTTAGTTGCGAGTCTTCATAGTGTAGCTACCAAGTGCTATTCTGCGGGTTAGATCATCACTGCTAGTTGCTTCCTTGTTTATGAGAGAGCCCAGGGGAATAAAATGGTTTGATTCTATTCTGTCACCGTCAAGCTCAAAATTGTCATCATTTTCTGTGTTCTTGACTTTCATCATGTTTACATAAAATTCTAATCCCATGTTGCAACCTTTGGCTTGAACTTTTCTCACTAGATAAAGCATATCTTTTTTGTTGCTGGTGATGAGCATTGTGTCATCTGCATAGTGTGGTTGTTTTTTTTTCTCCGGCCAACTTTGATACCATCAGACTCTTCTTCCAAATTTAGTTTTCTGAAAATGAGAATCTGCTGAAATGCATGGTAGTGCGTTTTTGCTGTGTTTTTGCAGTGTTTTGCATTTTGCAAAATAAAATTCCACTTAAAAAAAAAAAGAGCTGTACAAAACACAAAACGTGGCAAAAACGCATGTAAAAAAACGCACAGCAAAACGGAAAAAAAACAAACTGCATAGGTGTGAACGGAGCCTTAATGTCCTGAAAAGCTAGACTGGTTTTTCCTTTAAGTGTGCAGCCTCAATTTTCTAAAAAATATCATTGAGATATCTTTCTTTATCTTTACAAACTTAGCATTGAAACATTTGATTAATTTGTGATACATTTACTCTATCACCAGAAATCAATACAATCAGTAAAAAAGTATGGACAGTACTTTTTATCAGCGCACTGTGCCTGCACACCACCACAATGCAGTGGTGTCAACCAACCACACAAGGCCTTGTCCATGTGATGGGACTGCTCTGGAATAGCTGCCCAATGCAGTCCCACTGCATCTGTGTGAACCAACCCTAGCAGAGGCATATGCCGAAACACCAGTAAGATAACTGGAGCTGTGGGGGGGACACTCATGGTGAAATAAAAGTAATGGAACAAATGCTGAAACAATAAGACAACAATAAATATATATAAAACATATAAAATGTGTTACATAAAGTTCATAAAGTCCATAGTATAGGCACTAGCAGTGGCAGCTCTCCATAGAGCGAAGCAATACTCTGTAGGAAATATAAAAGAACATAAGGGGGCGCCAACCTAAGTGCAGTAGGTTAATTCATTTATTAAAATGTAATAGCCAATAGCTACTCACAAAGATAGAAGAATAGTAAGCATCTAAGTTAATCCTCAGCTTGGCCAGTGGGAGGCTGATGATGTCAGCCTGAACCTGGATCCCAGAGGCGGAGTAGAGTGAGGGCCATCAGCTATCAGCAGTGGGGACGCTAGAAACCAGCGCCGTAACCAGCGCAGAGTCCAGACCGGGCGGGCAACCAATGGGAGGGCAAGGCGGATCAGGTGACGCATTTCAAAACATCCGCTTCTTCTTCAGACCTGACTCTTACTCTACTCCACCTCTGGGATCTGGGCTCAAGCTGACACCATCGACCCCCCACTGACTCAGCCGAGGATTAACTTAGATGCTTACTATTCTCCTATCTTTGTGAGTAGCTATTGGCTATTACATTTTAATAAATGATTTTAACCTTCTGCACTTAGGTTGGCGCCCCTTGTGTTCTTTTAAATGCCGAAACACAAAGCTGATGTTAAGGCAGAGCTGTCCGTAAATATGGCACTTCTGCACACAGATATGAATTAACTCCTTGTAATCCATGGCACGTTTCCTTAACTTTTTTACTCTGTACACTTTGGATAACAGTTCCCATTACATTTCTCTCTTCTGTGCAGCATTATGAGTCAGTGCCTCAGAGCTTGCACCGGACGCAACCAGCCCAGTTACTCGTCACCTTATCCCAGTCACACTGATTCATATGTTAAACTTGAATCCTAGTAAACTTGATTCTGTACGTCACCCATTCTTATTGTTTCTGAGGCCTCACTTCATCTTCTGTGACTTCCAGGCTGGGTCCCTAGGATGCCCTGTGCCATGATGCTAGTCCCATGTTGGGGTACAAGTCGCTAGGGAAGGAGCCTAAGCACATAAGCTCCTTAACTACCAGGGCCTTCTGTTACCTATGCCAAGTCACGTCCACTTCCCGACTGGCTGGATAGATGACCAGACCAGTGTTTCTCAAACATTTTACCTTGGAGGAACCCTTGACAAAAAGTTTGAGATTTCAGGGAACCCCTGAAGTAATGTTCAAATCTACAGCTCATGCAACATTGGTCTGATCAGTGAGCTGTTGACATACAGAAACAATTAATTTTTGAAAATAGCATTAAATACTAGAATAAGGACGGCGGCTGGTACTCCCAGACGAAAATAAGGCATTCATTAGTGTCATTCCCAAACCTCTTAAGGACGCCTCAATGGTTTCTAATTATCACCCTATCTCCTTGATTAATTGCGATTTAAAGATTCTTAGTAAAATCCTGGCCCTACGCCTCCATAAATTTTTGGCCCTATATATTCATGATGACCAGTCAGGATTCATAAGTGGTCGACAAACGTCGGACCAAATTCGTCGAACTCTAGCCATTTGTCAGCTGTGCAGTGCAATTGGGACAGATCCTCACAGAGGAAAATCCTATTATTATCACTAGATATCCAGAAAGCATTTGACAGTCTGTCTTGGGACTACTTGTTTCGGATGTTAGATAAGTTTGGGTTTGGCCCTTATTTTACGACGCTATTACGGGCACTATATTCCAATCCGTCCGCTCAAGTTTCCATTTGTGGATATAAATCAGCCTCGTTTTCGATAGAACGAGGAACTAGACAGGGACGTCCTCTTTCTCCATTACTGTTTGCTTTGGCAATGGAACCACTTGCGATTGCAATCTGCTTTGATCCCACCATCTCAGGCGTCCGCTGTGGTCAACGGGATCATAAATGCACCTTATTCGCGGATGATGTTCTTATGTATATATCTAATCCTCAAACGTCTTTACCTGGTTTCCTCCACCTGTTTCATCGTTTCTCTGAGGCCTCTGGTCTTACACTTAACTCTTCTAAAACGGTTGCCTTAAATATCTTGTTACCTGCCTCGGAGGTTCATTACCTCCAGGACAATTTTGATTTCCAGTGGGCCTCTAGTTCTCTCCCCTATTTGGGGGTTCACCTCACAAAATCTATCTCAACGTTATATAAGACCAATTATCTCCCACTTTTCGAACGACTTAAATCGGACTTACTGGACTTGCAGGATCTCCCACTTTCCTGGTTTGTTAGAAGTAATTCTATTAAAATGACCTTTTTACCGCGACTATTTCCGGACGTTACCAATCATGGTCCCCAAACGGGAACTGCTACTATTACAGGCAGCTGTCTCTAGATTTGTTTGGAGGGGAAGACGCCCTAGGATTAACAAGTCTACCTTATTCTCTCTAAAGAGGCATGGCGGTTTGGGACTTCCCAATCTTTTGGCCTACTTTCAGGCGGCTCAAATAGCAGTTATCTTGCACTACGGTCAGGGGGTACGTCCCCCAGTGGGTTGGGATTGAGGCTTTATCATGCCATCCGTATGCTATTGGTACTCTCATGTGGCTTCCCAGTCGACTGAGTCCTCCTATTTTGTGTCCTACTCTATCCTATTCGTTAACGGTGTGGGATAGATGGCGAGCTCGCAAACCTTTCTTCCCCCCGCATACCCCATTGGCTCCAGTATTTTGTAATCCTGAGTTTGTTCCGGGTTTATCTCCATCGGTGTTCCAATGGTGGTTGAATAAGGGTTTGCTGCGTATCTGAGACTATCTAGATGGGTTTCGCCCTCGGTCTCTTCAACATTTTTTGACAGAGTATCAGATGTCTCCCCGGGAAATATTTCGCTATTACCAACTGAGCTCTTTTATCACTAGCAAACTTAGATTACTCTCAGAACCTTGCGCACTTACTCCCCTCGAGGTCTCCTGCGGGGCAACTGGGATAATGAGAGGTCGTTTATCCATTATTTATGCTTCCATTGTTGACCCCCTCGCTAAATTATCCTACATGACCCAATGGGAGGGGGATTTGAATAGCTCATTAGACCTGGATACTTGGCGGAATGTGGCCCATACTTTATCAAAAATCTTGATTAATACTGATCTTATCGATTCTAATTATAAAACGCTACTTCGCTGGTATCAGGTTCCCACGCGCCTTGCTAAAATGTACCCCTCAGTATCGTCTAGTTGTTTCCGGCGTTGTGGTCAAGAGGGTACTATGTTCCATGTTTGGTGGAAATGTCCGATAGTGAGTAGGTTCTGGATCCACATTTTTAATTTTATCTATTCAGTAACAGGAATTAATATTCGTAGATCACCGGAAGTAGCCTTATTTCATTTACTACCCACTGACGTTCCCAAAAAATCAAATTTTAAATTACCATAGCTAGAAGTTGGAAAACATCTAATCCTGAAAATGAATTAAACAAATTAAACATTTAACGAAACAAAATTATTCAAATAACAAAATAAAAAAAAAATTATTTTGTTCTGCACATGTCTACCTGTTATAGAGTGACAATTGTCCCAGCTGGGCTCCTGCTTTGTTACTCTGCTACATATACTCTTGATGGCAACTAAAGGTTGCCAAGCTGATACACATTGTACAGGTATGGCCCATTATTGTCACTATCAGAAAGCCTGTCCAGAGCAACGATGTGCAGGCAGTAACAGAGCAAATGCATGTAGACAGGATGTGGCTAAATGGAGACTGAAGGAGTCCCCATTTATGCTTGAGCATGTGCATATCCAGGAAACTGGAGGCATTTTTTCTGCGTCATGCATTTTTCACACAACTTGTATTAAAGGCGCAGAATCATAGACTTGGCCTCACAAACTTTTAAATTGGAGCGCATGAAATATGCAACTAAACACACGTTTCAAAAGCATTTTTTTTTTGAAGCCCAAAAAGGTTACTTATGCTCCAAAGAAGCTTATGCTCTTTTTCAAGCTTCATGCAACAGGCGACACGTGACTCAACACAGGCCCACTAGGAATAATGAGATTCTTCATCGTGATCATTGTTATGCTTCGAGGATTGTGCAACAGAATGCTTAGGAGTAAATGGGGGGCCAAGATGCAAAGCTTGGAAAAAAAATATAAAATGATAATTATTTATGATACACCTCTTTAGCAAACTAAATGTCCTCCAGGTAGATTTTATCCCTTTTTAAAGAAATTTTAGCAAAATTAACAGAGAAAACAATCAAACATATATGGAATTTCAATGATGCTTAAAAATTTGTAGTAATCTACTATATAATAAGTTGAAGCCTATTTTAAAGATACAGTGGGGTAATAATCTTCCACAACATGTGTAGTGTTGGTTTGGAATTAAGTGTGCATTGTGCATGGAAATCTTTTTTTTTTTTTTTATGCCCCTGGGTCAACTGTGCTTTCGCAACCATTGGTTTATAGCCCTGATACAGGCTAAACAGTATGGAGCCTCTGTCAGTGCATTGTAGTGCTATTCATTTTCAGTAACACCCCAAAGCACTAAGGCAATGTACATGTGCTGCTGTGCACCCCTACAAATGGTAACACACTGCCATGCATTGTGGTGAGCTGTATTTTCAAATAAGGATGCATGTCTTTTTTTTTTTTTTTTAATGTTTTGATGCATTTGAAACCCATTCATTTGCATGAGTTGTCTATCATAACAAATAGATGGCATCAACACAGTTTGCATTGATTACAAAGTATGTCATTAGCACTTCCTAGACCAGTGGTCTCCAAACTGTGGCCTGGGGCTGGATGTGGCCCTTTGCTTGCCTTTTTCTGGCCCTTTGAGTACTATACCATCCACTGACTCAATGGGACATCATTTCTCCAAATGACACCAACAATGGGGCAATATTCCTCCTAATGACACCAATGATGGGGCACAATTCCTCCAATCGAAACCAATGATGGGGCACAATTCCTCCCAATGACACTAGTGCTGGGGCACTATTCCTCTTCTAATACCAAAAATGGAGCCTTGCTTACTTCCACTGATGCCAATACATTTTTCTACTCCCACTTGCCTGAGTTTGGCCCCTTAATGTCTAAAGGACAGTAAACCAGCCCTTCGTGTAGAAAGTTTGGAGACCCCTACCCTAGACCGTAAAAGGCAATTTATCGATCACAATTGCAAAGCAGCTTTTAGAAGTACTTTGCGGGTTTCCTTGTACTTCAAAGTGCTGCTTTGCTAACATGATCAATAAATTACCTTTTAAGTTCTAAGACTTGCCAGTGACATACCCTGTAAACATGACCCCATTCAGCCACCATTTTAATAGATTATCGTTTGGTGGCTGTGACCTCGTACCTCCCTCATTTAGTAAGGCTATCTATCGTAGGTAGGGGAAGGCTTGGGCAGTTCACTTTTAATAAATAAAAATTGTGTACAGGTTTACCTAAAATGTTGGGAGGTATGTTATAGTACCTTCTAGCTGTCAACAGCTATAAAGAGAACATATATACTGTATATTCGTTGTAATGAAATTCCTGGATATCATGCAGGTCATGACTGGGGATGGTTTGTTGATAGAGATGGAGCCAGAGCCCCCAAATAAACAGCTTTAGTTTCTGGTCCTTATAAAACTTCAATTTAAATCTGCTAAAGTGTCCAGAATGATTTTGGTGATATTAACAATGGATTGGTTGATCTTATGCTAAACTATTAAAGTGCTACTAAACCTAGGACCCTGCATTCACTATATCTGGTCTCCCACAGTACACAGAATTTGGAAGTGCAATTATTTTAGTAAATATAAATTGCTAAATACCTTTTCTCACCAGCAGTTGGAACAGTCTTGTGACTTCTATCAGTGTCCAGCAGAGCACTAGTTAAAGCTTGTAGGAGGAGTTTTCATTCTGTTCTAGGAGGATGCAGAACCCCTGACCTCTGTCTAGACAGTGCTGATTGGCCCTGTGCTGATCACATGCACTCTCTCAAGAAAAAAAAAACCTCTCTGGAAATAAACACCAAGCTGAGCATGTGCAGAGTGACTCCACACAATATGTCTTATCAGGAGATAAGACTATCACTAGGCCTTGATATTAGCAGCCAACAAATATCGGCTAATACAGAGATGGAGACAGAGCTACAAATACCAAACAAAAAAGAAATGGCAGAAATGTTCAAAGATCTAGAGAAAACAATAAAACAAGAAATTGTAAATATTCGAAATGATTTGGGACACCTTTTGGTGAGAGTGGAAGAAACGGAGGAAAAAGTCAAAAATCAGTCCCAAATTATTGCCGAATTGGAAAAAGAAATAATTAACATGGGGAAAGCCCAAGAAAAACTGCTTTATAAGGCTGAGATACAAGAAAATAGGAACAGGAGGAGAAATATTAGGATACGTGGAGTCCCAGAGAATTCTAAAGGAGAAAATTTGCAAGAGATGGTCTGTAAAATATTAAATTCCATAATGGACAGCACTAGTATGGAAAAAACTAAAATAGAAGGAATCTCTAGACAAGGAAAATTCCAAGGAAATTCGGGAAAGGACAGGCCACGAGATATACTTGTCAAATTTTGTGAATTCTTAGATAAAGATAAAATTTGGAAGAGGATAAAGGGAAAAGCAGTAATTATGTACGAAGGAAAGGACTTACAGATATATGCGGACTTGTCACCAGAGACTTTATGGAGAAGGAGAACCCTTAGACCTCTATTGGAAAGATTGAAAGAACAAAAGGTGCAATATAGATGGGGGACTCCTGAGTGCCTAATAGGATGGAGAAGTGGAAATACAGCATATCTTAGGTTCCCAGAAGATTTGAAAAATTTTTGCGACAGACTCAATCTACAAAGAATGGAGATTCCTGGCTGGGAAGAAGAACACTGGGAAATTAGAACGAAAAGAAAAGAGGACTGGCAATTGGTTGATGGGGGGGGGCGGGGGGGGGGAGGGAGAGAGAGAAATAGTGTGTTTTTTTTTTTTTTTTTTTTGTCTCTCTCTCTCGCCCTCCTGTCTCCCTCCGCCTTGTCCCTGCCGCCCTCAAACCACTGTTATTGAGATATTTTGGTAGGACTTAGGGGTTAAAGGGGAGGGGGGGAAGGGTGGAAAGCTGTCCAGGGCTGGAGTTTTGCCCCTATAGATTAAATCAAAAGTGGATAGTATTACCACAAATGATCGGTAGGCAATCAATAGGCCTAAAAAGAGGGGAGGGGGAGGAAGGGGGGTGGGATGGGAAAATGGGTGGGAGGGGGGAGGGGATGGGAGTTGGGTGGGACGGGAGTTGGGAGGGAGGGTGGGGAGGAGGTATTGGGTTAATACTCTGCAGGACAGAAGGGACAAAGAGGAAGAGGCATCTGGAAGAGAGACGGAGTTAAGTGGGAAAGATGGAAGAAATACAGTTTATAACTTATAATGTGAATGGGCTGAGTTGTCCAGGGAAGAGGTTTAGGTTGTTTAATGAGTTACATCATAGGGCGACGTCAGTGGTATTTTTACAGGAGACGCATTTTGAGATAGAGGCAAATGTGAAATTGAAATCTAAACACTACCCAATATGGTACTATGCAGATTCTCCAATTAAAAGAGCAAAAGGGGTTGCAATAGGTTTGGCAAAGAATATGAGATTTGAGCTGGAGGATAGAAGAACCGACCCGGAGGGGAGGTTTTTATTCTTAAAAGGTAGACTTCAGGGGATAGAGTGTACTTTAGCCAATATATACTGCCCTAATAAAAACCCGGAGATATATATGAAGGGCCTGTTGAAAAAATTAATGGAATTCAAAAAAGGGCGCTTGATAGTAGCTGGAGACCTAAATTTCTGTATGGATCCACAAAGGGATAATACCTCTTCTGTGCAGAGAGAGGGGAGTAGGTCCCTGAGAGCTTTGAAGAAAGCGATGTATGAATGTCAACTAGTGGATACCTGGAGAATAACGCATATGAAAGACAGAGACTATACCTTCTTCTCTAATGCACATGAGATATACTCGAGATTAGATTACATCTTAATAGACCATCAACTTATAGATCACCTGGTTAAAATTGACATAGAGACAAGGACGTTCTCGGACCATGCTCCGGTCGTAATGAAAATGGGATGGGGAAGAAGGTGGACTGGAGGATTAGGGTGGAGGTTAAATGAGGTTCTTCTTCTAGATGAGGAGGTAGTTCAGAAAATCGAGGAAGAGATTAAGGTATACTTTAAGGAGAACGAAACAGAGGAAGTATCGATAGCCACAGTCTGGGAAAGCCATAAGGTATTCATAAGAGGAATCTTGATTGCGGCAGGAGCAAGGAAAAAAAAGGAAAGAAGAGAGAGGGTCAGTGGGCTATTAAAAGAAATATTGGATTTAGAGCAGATACATAAAAAGAAAATAACAAATGATACGAGACAGAAGTTATTGGATAAAAAAGATGAACTAGAGAGGTTGATGGATGAGGAGAAGAGAAGAGTATACAACAGGGTTATGAACGAGAGATATAGATGGGGGGACAGACCAGGAAGATATCTAATGAGAGCTTTGAATAAAAAGAAAAATAGGAACTATATAGAAAAGATAAAAAGCTCAAAGGGGGAGTTGGTCCACTCAAATAAAGAGATTATTAAAGTGTTTACGGAGTATTATAAAAAGTTATATAATATTAGTCCCCAAGGCCCTCTAAAAGAAACTCAAGAGGGAATTAAGAAAAAAAAGATGACATACTTAAAAAATGCGGGATTACCAAAACTAAGTGAAGCAAAGTTGAATTCCTTAGACGCAGAAATTTCCCAGGAAGAAATTAAAACAGCATTAAAAAGCACAGGGGGGGGAAAAAGCCCAGGCCCGGATGGTTATACAGTTAAGTACTATAAGAAATTTAGTGAAGTACTGTTACCCAAGCTGGAGAAATATATGAATGCTCTGGGAGGTGGGATGGAAGTGAGGAGAGAATCCCTACAGGCCCATGTAGTGCTTATTCACAAGGAGGGAAAAGATCCATCTCAGTGCTCCAGCTATAGACCTATCTCATTATTGAACACTGACACTAAACTATATGCAAAGGTGTTAGCAAACAGGTTGAGGGACTTGATGCCTGAATGGATACATGGAGATCAGGTGGGCTTTGTACCGGGGAGAGAAGGTAGAGATAACGGCTTGAGAACCCTCATGCTTATCCAGAAAAGTAGAAAAGGGAAAGCCCCGGTGGTGCTCTTGTCGATTGACGCAGAGAAGGCATTCGATAGAGTGGACTGGGGCTTTATGATGGACAACTTAAAAGTCCTGGGGATAGGCGATAGAATGCGAGAGTGGATAAGTAAATTATATAGGGAGCCTACTGCAATCATCACGGTAAATGGGGAGAGATCAGAACCCATTGGAATGTCTAATGGTACAAGACAAGGTTGCCCACTATCCCCCCTGCTATATGTATTGTCACTCGAACCCTTGTTGTCAATAATAAGAAATAGTGGATCGGTAAAGGGAATTCAGATAGAATCCATAGAGCATAGAGTAGCGGCCTTTGCGGACGACTTATTGTTCTATGTGGGGAACCCCCGAATAACTCTCCCAAATATAATGAAGATTCTGAAGGAGTACGGTGAACTATCAAATTTAAAAAAAGGAGATAAGAGGGGGCACTGGAAGAAGGAGAGGATCAGAAAAGTCAGGATAAAGCAGCATTTTTACTCAATGCAGAGAATTCACCCCTTAGGTTCCACAATGAGTATAACAAGCATGCTATACTGCATATACAGACTGATTTTACTGTTTTTAGTAATATTTATTTCAGGCACTTATATAGCGCCGTCAATTTACACAGCACTTTACATATATATATTGTACATTCACATCAGTCCCTAATCCTGAAGGAGTGTACAATCTATGGTCCCTAACTAACATTCATACATACACATACTAGGGCCAATTTAGACAGGATCCAATTAACCTACCAACATGTCTTTGGAGTGTGGGAGGAAACCTGAGTACCCAGAGGAAACCCACACAGGCACAGGGAGAACATGCAAACTCCAAGCGGGTGGTGCCATGGCTGGGATTCGAACCAACAACCCTAGTGCTGCCAGGCAGAAGTGCTAACCATTTAGCCACTGTAATACTTTAAGGCCTACTCCAATGAGATAATACATATTTGTGGAATATTACTACTAGAGATGAGCGAATTATTCAAAAATTCGATTCGACTGATTCGGCGAATTCGTGAAAAAATTTCGATTCGAGTGGAATATATTCGCTGCGAATTTAACTTATAAAAGGGTGTTTCTAGGCTTCAGAGAGCCTTTATATTAGTGCAGAACACTGTACCTTTAATTTAAATGCCCTTGGAGTCTGCTGGGGAAGAGAAATAATACTGTCAGTCAGTATGACATGCAGATGAGTGCCGTCGATCTTAGAATCACCGCACACTTCACTCATTTGGGCAGTCACGGGGCCAAAACCAGAGTGTGGAGCCACAGTGTGGCGGTGGAGGCAGCAGCAATGGGAGGCCATACAGCACCCTATGACAAAAATGGAACCCACCAGCAGTGTGAGGAGACCTGAAAGTGGCACATGGCAGAGTGTGGCGATGGAGACAGCAGCAATGGGAGGCCGTACAGGGACCCATGAGAGACTCTGGACCTGGCAGCAGCATGAGGAGGCGGTACAGGGGCCCATGACAGATTACGGGCCTGGCAGCAGCATGAGGAGTTGGTACGGGGGCCCATGGCAGATTACGGGCCTGGCAGCAGCAATGGGAGGCCGTACAGGGACCCATGACACACTCTGGACCTGGCAGCAGCATGAGGAGGCGGTACAGGGGCCCATGACAGATTACGGGCCTGGCAGCAGCATGAGGAGTCGGTACGGGGGTCCATGACACACTCTGGACCTGGCAGCAGCATGAGGAGGCGGTACAGGGGCGCATGACAGATTACGAGCCTGGCAGCAGCAACTTGGACAGGAGGACGTTCAGCTTCTGCACCGTCGGGTGCGTGCTCGCAAACTGTTGTCTCTTGGAAACGGATTCCAAGAAAGACTGCTGACGGAATCCGTGAAGAGGAGTAGCAGGAGAAGGAGCATCTGAAAGAGCAAAATATGCCAACAAGCGACAACAGGGGCCCATGACAGATTACGGGCCTGGCAGCAGCATGAGGAGTCGGTACGGGGGCCCATGGCAGATTACGGGCCTGGCAGCAGCAATGGGAGGCCTGTAATCTGCCAGCACCCTATGACAAAAAATGGAACACACCAGCAGTGTGTGAGGAGACCTGAAAGTGGCACATGGCAGAGTGTGGCGATGGAGACAGCAGCAATGGGAGGCCGTACAGGGACCCATGAGACACTCTGGACCTGGCAGCAGCATGAAGAGGCGGTACAGGGGCCCATGGCAGATTACGAGCCTGGCAGCAGCTATGGGAGGCCCGTAATCTGCCAGCACCCTATGACAAAAAATGGAACACACCAGCAGTGTGAGGAGACCTGAAAGTGGCACATGTTTGGGGCATGATTCATGGCGGATTTAATCAGTTGTGTCAGGAACTGGTGGTTTGAAATCCAGACTAATCCACGCCTGATTCATTTTCACAAACGTGAGTCTCTCCACACTTTGGGTGGACAGTCGTGTCCTCCGCGGAGTTACAATACCTCCTGCCGCACTAAACACGTGCTCCGATGCCACGCTACTGGCCGGGCATGACAGCCTTTCAAGGGCAAATTCAGCTAGTTGGGGCCAAAGGTCAAGTTTCGTTGCCCAGTAGTCAAGGGGATTGTCTACCTCGGTTGGCAGGGTGCTGTCCAAGTAGGCCCAAGCCTGTTGTTTGAGGTCCTGCTCCAGGTCCACCTGATGCTGCTGCTGCTGCGGCTGGTTAGTAGTTTCCTCACTGCGCTGGTGAAGAAAGCTACTCATCATCGACTGCAGACTGAGGCAGCCGCTGCTGGTGGAGCTGCCACTGCTCCTACCACCCCACCCCTCCCCTGCTGCCATGGCAGCGGAACGCGAGCACACAGGGCCCACAGTGTCTGAGGATGGACGTTGGCGCAGAAAGGCAGAGACCAACTGACTACATAGGTGGTTTTTATAGTACGTTATTTTGGCCTCCCTCTCAGCAGGTGTGAAAAAGGCCACCATTTTTGAACGGTAGCGAGGGTCCAACAAGGTGGACAGCCAAAAGTCATCCCTCTGTCTGATGGTTATTATTCGGCTGTCGCTACGCAAGCAAGCGAGCATGCTATGGGCCATTTGTGCCAAGGAATGTGAGGGACTCCCTGCCTCCATCTCCACAGCATACTGCCACGGTGCGTCTGGGTCCTCTGTCTCCTCCTCCTCCTCCTCTACCAGATGCTCCTGCTCCTCCACTCCTGTCCGCTGAGTGGAAAAACCACCCATTTCACTCAATAATTCCTGAGCACCAATGTCCTCCTCTACCTCCTCCTCTTCTTCCTGTCCTGCCCCCACAGGGGTCATGTGGCGTTGAGATTTGTGCGCCACGTCTACCGCACCCTGACCAGCCATTGTTAACAGCATTTGTTCCAGGACGTGCAACAGAGGAATGACGTCGTTCATCCCATAGTCCTGCCGACTCACGAATAGCGTGGCCTCCTCAAAGGGCCTGAGCAAGCGGCAGGTGTCACGCATGAGCTGCCAATGGCTGACATCTAAGTTACACAGGGAGTACCTTTATCCGCTTGTAACATCAGGAAATCTGTGATGGCCTTTCGCTGTTCGTAAAGGCGGTCTAACATATGTAGGGTTGAATTCCACCTTGTTGCAACGTCACAGCATGAGGAGTCGGTACGGGGGCCCATGGCAGATTACGGGCCTGGCAGCAGCAATGGGAGGCCCGTAATCTGCCAGCACCCTATGACAAAAAATGTAACACACCAGCAGTGTGAGGAGACCTGAAAGTGGCACATGGCAGAGTGTGGCGATGGAGACAGCAGCAATGGGAGGCCGTACAGGGACCCATGAGAGACTCTGGACCTGGCAGCAGCATGAGGAGGCGGTACTGGGGCCCATGGCAGATTACGGGCCTGGCAGCAGCAATGGGAGGCCCGTAATCTGCCAGCACCCTATGACAAAAAATGGAACACACCAGCAGTGTGAGGAGACCTGAAAGTGGCACATGGCATGAGACACTGTGGACCTGGCAGCAGCATGAGGAGGCGGTACAGGGGCCCATGGCAGATTAGGGGCCTGGCAGCAGCAATGGGAGGCCCGTAATCTGCCAGCACCCTATGACAAAAAATGGAACACACCAGCAGTGTGTGAGGAGACCTGAAAGTGGCACATGGCAGAGTGTGGCGATGGAGACAGCAGCAATGGGAGGCCGTACAGGGACCCATGAGAGACTCTGGACCTGGCAGCAGCATGAGGAGGCGACACAGGGGCCCATGGCAGATTAGGGGCCTGGCAGCAGCAATGGGAGGCCCGTAATCTGCCAGCACCCTATGACAAAAAATGGAACACACCAGCAGTGTGTGAGGAGACCTGAAAGTGGCACATGGCAGAGTGTGGCGATGGAGACAGCAGCAATGGGAGGCCGTACAGGGACCCATGAGAGACTCTGGACCTGGCAGCAGCATGAGGAGGCAGTACAGGGGCCCATGGCAGATTAGGGGCCTGGCAGCAGCAATGGGAGGCCCGTAATCTGCCAGCACCCTATGACAAAAAATGGAACACACCAGCAGTGTGTGAGGAGACCTGAAAGTGGCACATGGCAGAGTGTGGCGATGGAGACAGCAGCAATGGGAGGCCGTACAGGGACCCATGAGAGACTCTGGACCTGGCAGCAGCATGAGGAGGCGGTACAGGGGCCCATGGCAGATTAGGGGCCTGGCAGCAGCAATGGGAGGCCCGTAATCTGCCAGCACCCTATGACAAAAAATGGAACACACCAGCAGTGTGAGGAGACCTGAAAGTGGCACATGGCATGAGACACTGTGGACCTGGCAGCAGCATGAGGAGGCGGTACAGGGGCCCATGGCAGATTAGGGGCCTGGCAGCAGCAATGGGAGGCCCGTAATCTGCCAGCACCCTATGACAAAAAATGGAACACACCAGCAGTGTGTGAGGAGACCTGAAAGTGGCACATGGCAGAGTGTGGCGATGGAGACAGCAGCAATGGGAGGCCGTACAGGGACCCATGAGAGACTCTGGACCTGGCAGCAGCATGAGGAGGCGGTACAGGGGCCCATGGCAGATTAGGGGCCTGGCAGCAGCAATGGGAGGCCCGTAATCTGCCAGCACCCTATGACAAAAAATGGAACACACCAGCAGTGTGTGAGGAGACCTGAAAGTGGCACATGGCAGAGTGTGGCGATGGAGACAGCAGCAATGGGAGGCCGTACAGGGACCCATGAGAGACTCTGGACCTGGCAGCAGCATGAGGAGGCGGTACAGGGGCCCATGGCAGATTAGGGGCCTGGCAGAAGCAATGGGAGGCCCGTAATCTGCCAGCACCCTATGACAAAAAATGGAACACACCAGCAGTGTGAGGAGACCTGAAAGTGGCACATGGCATGAGACACTGTGGACCTGGCAGCAGCATGAGGAGGCGGTACAGGGGCCCATGGCAGATTAGGGACCTGGCAGCAGCAATGGGAGGCCCGTAATCTGCCAGCACCCTATGACAAAAAATGGAACACACCAGCAGTGTGTGAGGAGACCTGAAAGTGGCACATGGCAGAGTGTGGCGATGGAGACAGCAGCAATGGGAGGCCGTACAGGGACCCATGAGAGACTCTGGACCTGGCAGCAGCATGAGGAGGCAGTACAGGGGCCCATGGCAGATTAGGGGCCTGGCAGCAGCAATGGGAGGCCCGTAATCTGCCAGCACCCTATGACAAAAAATGGAACACACCAGCAGTGTGTGAGGAGACCTGAAAGTGGCACATGGCAGAGTGTGGCGATGGAGACAGCAGCAATGGGAGGCCGTACAGGGACCCATGAGAGACTCTGGACCTGGCAGCAGCATGAGGAGGCGGTACAGGGGCCCATGGCAGATTAGGGGCCTGGCAGCAGCAATGGGAGGCCCGTAATCTGCCAGCACCCTATGACAAAAAATGGAACACACCAGCAGTGTGAGGAGACCTGAAAGTGGCACATGGCATGAGACACTGTGGACCTGGCAGCAGCATGAGGAGGCGGTACAGGGGCCCATGGCAGATTAGGGGCCTGGCAGCAGCAATGGGAGGCCCGTAATCTGCCAGCACCCTATGACAAAAAATGGAACACACCAGCAGTGTGTGAGAAGACCTGAAAGTGGCACATGGCAGAGTGTGGCGATGGAGACAGCAGCAATGGGAGGCCGTACAGGGACCCATGAGAGACTCTGGACCTGGCAGCAGCATGAGGAGGCGGTACAGGGGCCCATGGCAGATTAGGGGCCTGGCAGCAGCAATGGGAGGCCCGTAATCTGCCAGCACCCTATGACAAAAAATGGAACACACCAGCAGTGTGTGAGGAGACCTGAAAGTGGCACATGGCAGAGTGTGGCGATGGAGACAGCAGCAATGGGAGGCCGTACAGGGACCCATGAGAGACTCTGGACCTGGCAGCAGCATGAGGAGGCGGTACAGGGGCCCATGGCAGATTAGGGGCCTGGCAGAAGCAATGGGAGGCCCGTAATCTGCCAGCACCCTATGACAAAAAATGGAACACACCAGCAGTGTGAGGAGACCTGAAAGTGGCACATGGCATGAGACACTGTGGACCTGGCAGCAGCATGAGGAGGCGGTACAGGGGCCCATGGCAGATTAGGGGCCTGGCAGCAGCAATGGGAGGCCCGTAATCTGCCAGCACCCTATGACAAAAAATGGAACACACCAGCAGTGTGTGAGGAGACCTGAAAGTAGCACATGGCAGAGTGTGGCGATGGAGACAGCAGCAATGGGAGGCCGTACAGGGACCCATGAGAGACTCTGGACCTGGCAGCAGCATGAGGAGGCGGTACAGGGGCCCATGGCAGATTAGGGGCCTGGCAGCAGCAATGGGAGGCCCGTAATCTGCCAGCACCCTATGACAAAAAATGGAACACACCAGCAGTGTGTGAGGAGACCTGAAAGTGGCACATGGCAGAGTGTGGCGATGGAGACAGCAGCAATGGGAGGCCGTACAGGGACCCATGAGAGACTCTGGACCTGGCAGCAGCATGAGGAGGCGGTACAGGGGCCCATGGCAGATTAGGGGCCTGGCAGCAGCTATGGGAGGCCCGTAATCTGCCAGCACCCTATGACAAAAAATGGAACACACCAGCAGTGTGAGGAGACCTGAAAGTGGTACATGGCAGAGTGTGGCGATGGAGACAGCAGCAATGGGAGGCCGTACAGGGACCCATGAGACACTGTGGACCTGGCAGCAGCATGAGGAGGCGGTACAGGGGCCCATGGCAGATTAGGGGCCTGGCAGCAGCTATGGGAGGCCCGTAATCTGCCAGCACCCTATGACAAAAAATGGAACACACCAGCAGTGTGAGGAGACCTGAAAGTGGCACATGGCATGAGACACTGTGGACCTGGCAGCAGCATGAGGAGGCGGTACAGGGGCCCATGGCAGATTAGGGGCCTGGCAGCAGCAATGAAAGGCTCGTAATCTGCCAGCACCCTATGACAAAAAATGGAACACACCAGCAGTGTGTGAGGAGACCTGAAAGTGGCACATGGCAGAGTGTGGCGATGGAGACAGCAGCAATGGGAGGCCGTACAGGGACCCATGAGAGACTCTGGACCTGGCAGCAGCATGAGGAGGCGGTACAGGGGCCCATGGCAGATTAGGGGCCTGGCAGCAGCTATGGGAGGCCCGTAATCTGCCAGCACCCTATGACAAAAAATGGAACACACCAGCAATGTGTGAGGAGACCTGAAAGTGGCACATGGCAGAGTGTGGCGATGGAGACAGCAGCAATGGGAGGCCGTACAGGGACCCATGAGAGACTCTGGACCTGGCAGCAGCATGAGGAGGCGGTACAGGGGCCCATGGCAGATTAGGGGCCTGGCAGCAGCAATGGGAGGCCCGTAATCTGCCAGCACCCTATGACAAAAAATGGAACACACCAGCAGTGTGTGAGGAGACCTGAAAGTGGCACATGGCAGAGTGTGGCGATGGAGACAGCAGCAATGGGAGGCCGTACAGGGACCCATGAGAGACTCTGGACCTGGCAGCAGCATGAGGAGGCGGTACAGGGGCCCATGGCAGATTAGGGGCCTGGCAGCAGCTATGGGAGGCCCGTAATCTGCCAGTACCCTGTGACAAAAAATGGAACACACCAGCAGTGTGTGAGGAGACCTGAAAGTGGCACATGGCAGAGTGTGGCGATGGAGACAGCAGCAATGGGAGGCCGTACAGGGACCCATGAGAGACTCTGGACCTGGCAGCAGCATGAGGAGGCGGTACAGGGGCCCATGGCAGATTAGGGGCCTGGCAGCAGCTATGGGAGGCCCGTAATCTGCCAGCACCCTATGACAAAAAATGGAACACACCAGCAGTGTGTGAGGAGACCTGAAAGTGGCACATGGCAGAGTGTGGCGATGGAGACAGCAGCAATGGGAGGCCGTACAGGGACCCATGAGAGACTCTGGACCTGGCAGCAGCATGAGGAGGCGGTACAGGGGCCCATGGCAGATTAGGGGCCTGGCAGCAGCTATGGGAGGCCCGTAATCTGCCAGCACCCTATGACAAAAAATGGAACACACCAGCAGTGTGAGGAGACCTGAAAGTGGCACATGGCATGAGACACTGTGGACCTGGCAGCAGCATGAGGAGGCGGTACAGGGGCCCATGGCAGATTAGGGGCCTGGCAGCAGCAATGGGAGGCCCGTAATCTGCCAGCACCCTATGACAAAAAATGGAATACACCAGCAGTGTGTGAGGAGACCTGAAAGTGGCACATGGCAGAGTGTGGCGATGGAGACAGCAGCAATGGGAGGCCGTACAGGGACCCATGAGAGACTCTGGACCTGGCAGCAGCATGAGGAGGCGGTACAGGGGCCCATGGCAGATTAGGGGCCTGGCAGCAGCAATGGGAGGCCCGTAATCTGCCAGCACCCTGTGACAAAAAATGGAACACACCAGCAGTGTGAGGAGACCTGAAAGTGGCACATGGCAGAGTGTGGCGATGGAGACAGCAGCAATGGGAGGCCGTACAGGGACCCATGAGAGACTCTGGACCTGGCAGCAGCATGAGGAGGCGGTACAGGGGCCCATGGCAGATTAGGGGCCTGGCAGCAGCAATGGGAGGCCCGTAATCTGCCAGCACCCTATGACAAAAAATGGAACACACCAGCAGTGTGAGGAGACCTGAAAGTGGCACATGGCATGAGACACTGTGGACCTGGCAGCAACATGAGGAGGCGGTACAGGGGCCCATGGCAGATTAGGGGCCTGGCAGCAGCAATGGGAGGCCCGTAATCTGCCAGCACCCTATGACAAAAAATGGAACACACCAGCAGTGTGTGAGGAGACCTGAAAGTGGCACATGGCAGAGTGTGGCGATGGAGACAGCAGCAATGGGAGGCCGTACAGGGACCCATGAGAGACTCTGGACCTGGCAGCAGCATGAGGAGGCGGTACAGGGGCCCATGGCAGATTAGGGGCCTGGCAGCAGCTATGGGAGGCCTGTAATCTGCCAGCACCCTATGACAAAAAATGGAACACACCAGCAGTGTGTGAGGAGACCTGAAAGTGGCACATGGCAGAGTGTGGCGATGGAGACAGCAGCAATGGGAGGCCGTACAGGGACCCATGAGAGACTCTGGACCTGGCAGCAGCATGAGGAGGCGGTACAGGGGCCCATGGCAGATTAGGGGCCTGGCAGCAGCTATGGGAGGCCCGTAATCTGCCAGCACCCTATGACAAAAAATGGAACACACCAGCAGTGTGTGAGGAGACCTGAAAGTGGCACATGGCAGAGTGTGGCGATGGAGACAGCAGCAATGGGAGGCCGTACAGGGACCCTTGAGAGACTCTGGACCTGGCAGCAGCATGAGGAGGCGGTACAGGGGCCCATGGCAGATTAGGGGCCTGGCAGCAGCTATGGGAGGCCCGTAATCTGCCAGCACCCTATGACAAAAAATGGAACACACCAGCAGTGTGAGGAGACCTGAAAGTGGCACATGGCAGAGTGTGGCGATGGAGACAGCAGCAATGGGAGGCCGTACAGGGACCCATGAGACACTGTGGACCTGGCAGCAGCATGAGGAGGCGGTACAGGGGCCCATGGCAGATTAGGGGCCTGGCAGCAGCTATGGGAGGCCCGTAATCTGCCAGCACCCTATGACAAAAAATGGAACACACCAGCAGTGTGAGGAGACCTGAAAGTGGCACATGGCATGAGACACTGTGGACCTGGCAGCAGCATGAGGAGGCGGTACAGGGGCCCATGGCAGATTAGGGGCCTGGCAGCAGCAATGGGAGGCCCGTAATCTGCCAGCACCCTATGACAAAAAATGGAATACACCAGCAGTGTGTGAGGAGACCTGAAAGTGGCACATGGCAGAGTGTGGCGATGGAGACAGCAGCAATGGGAGGCCGTACAGGGACCCATGAGAGACTCTGGACCTGGCAGCAGCATGAGGAGGCGGTACAGGGGCCCATGGCAGATTAGGGGCCTGGCAGCAGCAATGGGAGGCCCGTAATCTGCCAGCACCCTGTGACAAAAAATGGAACACACCAGCAGTGTGAGGAGACCTGAAAGTGGCACATGGCAGAGTGTGGCGATGGAGACAGCAGCAATGGGAGGCCGTACAGGGACCCATGAGAGACTCTGGACCTGGCAGCAGCATGAGGAGGCGGTACAGGGGCCCATGGCAGATTAGGGGCCTGGCAGCAGCAATGGGAGGCCCGTAATCTGCCAGCACCCTATGACAAAAAATGGAACACACCAGCAGTGTGAGGAGACCTGAAAGTGGCACATGGCATGAGACACTGTGGACCTGGCAGCAACACGAGGAGGCGGTACAGGGGCCCATGGCAGATTAGGGGCCTGGCAGCAGCAATGGGAGGCCCGTAATCTGCCAGCACCCTATGACAAAAAATGGAACACACCAGCAGTGTGTGAGGAGACCTGAAAGTGGCACATGGCAGAGTGTGGCGATGGAGACAGCAGCAATGGGAGGCCGTACAGGGACCCATGACACACTCTGCACCTGGCAGCAGCATGAGGAGGCGGTACAGGGGCCCATGGCAGATTAGGGGCCTGGCAGCAGCTATGGGAGGCCCGTAATCTGCCAGCACCCTATGACAAAAAATGGAACACACCAGCAGTGTGAGGAGACCTGAAAGTGGCACATGTTTGGGGCATGATTCATGGCGGATTTAGTCAGTTGTGTCAGGAACTGGTGGTTTGAAATCCAGACTAATCCACGCCTGATTCATTTTCACAAACGTGAGTCTCTCCACACTTTGGGTGGACAGTCGTGTCCTCCGCGGAGTTACAATACCTCCTGCCGCACTAAACACGCGCTCCGATGCCACGCTACTGGCCGGGCATGACAGCCTTTCAAGGGCAAATTCAGCTAGTTGGGGCCAAAGGTCAAGTTTCGTTGCCCAGTAGTCAAGGGGATTGTCTACCTCGGTTGGCAGGGTGCTGTCCAAGTAGGCCCAAGCCTGTTGTTTGAGGTCCTGCTCCAGGTCCACCTGATGCTGCTGCTGCTGCGGCTGGTTAGTAGTTTCCTCACTGCGCTGGTGAAGAAAGCTACTCATCATCGACTGCAGACTGAGGCAGCCACTGCTGGTGGAGCTGCCACTGCTCCTACCACCCCACCCCTCCCCTGCTGCCATGGCAGTGGAACGCGAGCGCACAGGGCCCACAGTGTCTGAGGATGGACGTTGGCGCAGAAAGGCAGAGACCAACTGACTACATAGGTGGTTTTTATAGTACGTTATTTTGGCCTCCCTCTCAGCAGGTGTGAAAAAGGCCACCATTTTTGAACGGTAGCGAGGGTCCAACAAGGTGGACAGCCAAAAGTCATCCCTCTGTCTGATGGTTATTATTCGGCTGTCGCTACGCAAGCAACCGAGCATGCTATGGGCCATTTGTGCCAAGGAATGCGAGGGACTCCCTGCCTCCATCTCCACAGCATACTGCCACGGTGCGTCTGGGTCCTCTGTCTCCTCCTCCTCCTCCTCTACCAGATGCTCCTGCTCCTCCACTCCTGTCCACTGAGTGGAAAAACCACCCATTTCACTCAATAATTCCTGAGCACAAATGTCCTCCTCTACCTCCTCCTCTTCTTCCTGTCCTGCCCCCACAGGGGTCATGTGGCGTTGAGATCTGTGCGCCACGTCTACCGCACCCTGACCAGCCATTGTTAACAGCATTTGTTCCAGGACGTGCAACAGAGGAATGACGTCGTTCATCCCATAGTCCTGCCGACTCACGAATAGCGTGGCCTCCTCAAAGGGCCTGAGCAAGCGCCAGGTGTCACGCATGAGCTGCCAATGGCTGACATCAAAGTTACACAGGGGAGTACCTTTATCCGCTTGTAACATCAGGAAATCGGTGATGGCCTTTCGCTGTTCGTAAAGGCGGTCTAACATGTGTAGGGTTGAATTCCACCTTGTTGCAACGTCGCAGATCAGGCGATGCTGTGGAATTCCGTTCTGCCGCTGCAGCTCAAGGAGGGTGTGCTTTGCGGTGTAGGAATGGCTGAAATGCATGCAAAGTTTACGTGACATTTTAAGGATGTCTTGCAGTGTGATGGTGGATTTTAGGAACCGCTTGACAACCAGATTGAACACGTGAGCCATGCATGGCGCATGGCACAACCTTCCTTGACGCAGAGCAGACACCATGTTCTTTCCGTTGTCGGTCAACATGGTTCCGATTTTCAGTTTGCGCGGAGACAGCCATCTGTCGATTTCTCTGTTCATTACACTGAGAAGTTCCTCCCCTGTGTGACTACGTTCGCCAAGGCATACCAGGTGCAGCACAGCGTGACACCGTTGCGCCCTGCACATGTGATATGCCGGTCGGGTAATGGGACTTGGCACGGGGGTGGCGGCTGAGGACACGAAGGAAGAAGAGGTGGTAGAGGCGGACATCTTTTGTGGACCAAGGACGTGCAAACGTGGAGGCAAAAGCGGCGTGACCTGTCCAAGTTGCTGGTGCGGCTGTGACGGCACCACGTTCACCCAGTGGGCCGTAAATGACATGTACTGTCCCTGACCGTAGTTACAGCTCCACACGTCGGCGCTGCCGTGCACTTTGGCAGAGACCGACATGCTCAAAGACTGGCCCACCATCTCTTCTACATGTGAATGCACTGCCTTTTTGGCGAAGAAATGACGGCTTGGCACTCTCCACCGCGTCATCTCCAAGCCATCATTTCTCGGAAAGGTGCTGAGTCCACCACTTGGAAAGGGAGGGACTGCAGCACCAGCAACTTGGACAGGAGGACGTTCAGCTTTTGCACCGTCGGGTGCGTGCTCGCAAACTGTTGTCTCTTGGAAACGGATTCCAAGAAAGACTGCTGACGGAATCCGTGAAGAGGAGTAGCAGGAGAAGGAGCATCTGAACGAGCGGAAGATGCCAACGAGCGACAACTCCCCTCAGCAGAGGTGTTGGAGCCTTGACTGGCTGATAGAGGGCGATTGACGTCGGGTGACGGAGCAAGTAACGGAGCGGGTGATGGAGCGGGGGCTGGGGCAGGCAGAACCGCCGTATCTTTATCACGGTTTTCCCAGGCCACCAAATGGCGACGCTGCATATGCTGCCGCAACGCTGTAGTCCCAACATGGGCCCCCTGGCCACGCTTGACTTTCTGGCCACATAGTCGACATACGGCTACGTTTACTTCCTCGGGCGGCTTGACAAAAAATTGCCACACCGCCGAGTAGGAAACTTTGCCCCCGATACTCCTCACTGGCTGACTGCTACTTCCTCCGTGCACACCGGCACCACTACTGGCCGTGGTGGTAGGCTGCAGTGGAGCTGGTGCTCTACTCCGTGGCCGTTTGCCTCCACTGACACTGCTGCGAACCTGCTGCCTCCTGGGCAACCCACCGACTGTTTTGCTCACTGCCAAGCTGCCACCCTCTTCTCCTGATGATGCGGAAGCAATAGCCTGATGACGACGAGGCTGCCAAGTGCGATCAGCCTCATCATCATCAATTAGGGTCTCCGCCTCACTACTAGCCCCCTCGGCTGCGTGTGGGTCAGGAGACAGACCTGTCTCTAGACCGGCTACCGAGCCACTCTCCTCGCCACTACTTCTTCGCCTGGCTGCTGAAGAGGCGGATGTCTCCCCCCGTTCCTGACCGCCCTCTGTTAGCTCTTCCTCACTGTACAGTGGGGCTGAGCCCACAGCATGCGATACTTCGCTTGGTGAGGGAACACCAAAGGACAGGGGCAGGTCGAGGACACGTGATTTCAGTGGGCTTGCTCCCGGGCCATGCCAACTAACGGTTGTGTCTGACGTACCCACCGACCGTTGGCTGTAGGTGTCAGAGGTGACCTGGGAAGAGGAAGACGACCGAGCCAACCAATCGATGACGGCAGGGTTGTCGGTGGAGACACGACCGCTGGATGACACCGGGAGCAATGGCCTCTGGCTGCGACTAGTGCTGCCTCGACCCCTTCCTCTGCTGCCACGTCTGCTCGCTCCTAAAACATTGCCTCCTCTGCCACTCCTCTGCATGTTGTCTGACATACTCTTTAATTAAACGATTCTGTGTCCCTGAGTAACAGTTCTGTGTCCCTGAGTAACAATTCTGTGTCTGTCCCTGAGTAACAATTCTGTGTCCCTGAGTAACAATTCTGTGTCCCTCAGTAACAATTCTGTGTCCCTCAGTAACAATTCTGTGTCCCTGAGTAACAATTCTGTGTCCCTCAGTAACAATTCTGTGTCCCTCAGTAACAATTCTGTGTCCCTGAGTAACAATTCTGTGTCCCTCAGTAACAATTCTGTGTCTGTCCCTGAGTAACAATTCTGTGTCCCTCAGTAACAATTCTGTGTCCCTCAGTAACAATTCTGTGTCCCTGAGTAACAATTCTGTGTCCCTCAGTAACAATTCTGTGTCCCTCAGTAACAATTCTGTGTCTGTCCCTGAGTAACAATTCTGTGTCTGTCCCTGAGTAACAATTCTGTGTCCCTCAGTAACAATTCTGTGTCCCTCAGTAACAATTCGGTGTCCCTGAGTAACACTTCTGTGTCCCTCAGTAACAATTCTGTGTCCCTCAGTAACAATTCTGTGTCCCTGAGTAACAATTCCGTGTCCCTCAGTAACAATTCTGTGTCCCTCAGTAACAATTCTGTGTCCCTGAGTAACAATTCTGTGTCCCTCAGTAACAATTCTGTGTCTGTCCCTGAGTAACAATTCTGTGTCTGTCCCTGAGTAACAATTCTGTGTCCCTCAGTAACAATTCTGTGTCCCTCAGTAACAATTCTGTGTCTGTCCCTGAGTAACAATTCTGTGTCTGTCCCTGAGTAACAATTCTGTGTCCCTCAGTAACAATTCTGTGTCCCTCAGTAACAATTCTGTGTCTGTCCCTGAGTAACAATTCTGTGTCCCTCAGTAACAATTCTGTGTCCCTCAGTAACAATTCTGTGTCCCTCAGTAACAATTCTGTGTCTGTCCCTGAGTAACAATTCTGTGTCTGTCCCTGAGTAACAATTCTGTGTCCCTCAGTAACAATTCTGTGTCCCTCAGTAACAATTCTGTGTCCCTGAGTAACAATTCTGTGTCCCTGAGTAACAATTCTGTGTCCCTCAGTAACAATTCTGTGTCCCTGAGTAACAATTCTGTGTCCCTCAGTAACAATTCTGTGTCCCTCAGTAACAATTCTGTGTCTGTCCCTGAGTAACAATTCTGTGTCTGTCCCTCAGTAACAATTCTGTGTCCCTCAGTAACAATTCTGTGTCCCTCAGTAACAATTCTGTGTCCCTGAGTAACAATTCTGTGTCCCTCAGTAACAATTCTGTGTCCCTCAGTAACAATTCTGTGTCTGTCCCTGAGTAACAATTCTGTGTCTGTCCCTGAGTAACAATTCTGTGTCCCTAAGTAACGTTTCTGTGGCCCTAAGTAACGGTTCTGTGTCCCTGAGTAACAATTCTGTGTCTGTCCCTGAGTAACAATTCTGTGTCTGTCCCTGAGTAACAATTCTGTGTCTGTCCCTGAGTAACAATTCTGTGTCCTTCAGTAACAATTCTGTGTCCCTCAGTAACAATTCTGTGTCTGTCCCTGAGTAACAATTCTGTGTCCCTAAGTAACGTTTCTGTGGCCCTAAGTAACGGTTCTGTGTCCCTCAGTAACAATTCTGTGTCTGTCCCTGAGTAACAATTCTGTGTCCCTAAGTAACGTTTCTGTGGCCCTAAGTAACGGTTCTGTGTCCCTCAGTAACAATTCTGTGTCCCTCAGTAACAATTCTGTGTCTGTCCCTGAGTAACAATTCTGTGTCCCTAAGTAACGTTTCTGTGGCCCTAAGTAACGGTTCTGTGGCCCTAAGTAACGTTTCTGTAGCCCTAAGTACCGTTTCTGTGGCCCTAAGTAATGTTTCTGTGGCCCTAAGTAACGGTTCTGTGTCCCTCAGTAACAATTCTGTGTCCCTCAGTAACAATTCTGTGTCTGTCCCTGAGTAACAATTCTGTGTCCCTAAGTAACGTTTCTGTGACCCTAAGTAACGATTCTGTGGCCCTAAGTAACGGTTCTGTGGCCCTCAGTAACAATTCTGTGTCCCTCAGTAACAATTCTGTGTCCCTCAGTAACAATTCTGTGTCTGTCCCTAAGTAACAATTCTGTGGCCCTAAGTAACGTTTCTGTGGCCCTAAGTAACGTTTCTGTGGCCCTAAGTAACGATTCTGTGGCCCTAAGTAACGATTCTGTGGCCCTAAGTAACGTTTCTGTGGCCCTAAGTAACGATTCTGTGGCCCTAAGTAACGTTTCTGTGGCCCTAAGTAACGTTTCTGTGGCCCTAAGTAACGTTTCTGTGGCCCTAAGTAACGAATCCGTGGCCCTAAGTAACGATTCTGTGTCCCTAAGTAACGTTTCTGTGGCCCTAAGTAATGTTTCTGTGTCCCTAAGTAACGTTTCTCTGGCCCTAAGTAACGTTTCTCTGGCCCTAAGTATCGTTTCTCTGGCCCTAAGTAACGTTTCTGTGTCCCTAACTCTCTCCCTCAATACAGCCAGGTCTGCCTCTGTTGAATGACTGGAGGCAAATGGAGAATTCTAAAATGGCCGCCATTTATAGCTCGACCATTACACAGTGCTGGCTGGCTGGCTGCTGATTGGCTAATGCGATCACATGTCATGAATGAATGCATTATGGGTCAGCGCACCTTGTCTGCGCGCCTTCCTAGACATCCCCGCTCCGTCGCCGCACATGTCGCCGCCATTTTAGGAAAAATTTCCTAATATTCGAAACGAATTCCACTTCGCCTAGTTCGATTCGCTCATCTCTAATTACTACTTAGAAGGTTAACTGTTCCTGTTTTTAATGAACAGTCCTAGATTTTGCCTGTAGGACTGTGCCTGCTTTTAACATTGACCAACTGCATAATAAAAAGTGAATGGCTATTTTAGGGTGATGAAGCAATGGATGAGGATGTGAAAGGGCATGCCGATGGTAGGTGCAGGCACATTATGGTCCCTTATGACTTAGTTTGAGTAAGCCTGCATTTAGTACTGTTAGAGATGATATATAAAGCCCTACAGAACGAACAGTACACAGTCCACGTGTGTTTTTCTGCTTGCTTTACTGCAACTAGGAAACTTTATTTTATAGAAAAGACACATTTTTACCACAGATGCAAATACAAACTTATAAACACTGCCATCTCCTGGTTGAAGAATATATCTCTACTGAATACTGATGTAGTTGTTGCATAAAATACATGAACACTGTATGCCAACAAGTACACATAGCACCTTTTAAAGTAACAAGAAATCTGATAGCTGTAAACACTCATTACAACATAGATATTCCAAATTGAGAAAAATTGGGCAGTAAACTTTGAACAATAGGAAAAGAGAGCATATCTATTTATTCATCACTAATGTCCTCAACAAAGGTACAGGTATGATTGGTTTATTCAAGGACAAATGCATGTCTTGTTACCTGATGTCCCTGGTGGGACATCTTCCTGTCTTTTCCCAGCTTAAGAAAGACTGTACATGGCTTGATATAGGCAAGCAATGCCCTGATTTGATAATGGTTTGTAGCAATCAGATCATATACATGTGGATGGATGAGGACTTTTTATTATCGTTAATGATCTTTACCGCATAAAAAGAGGTTCCAAACATACTGGCAAATGTCATTTTGACTAAAAGTTGATGGCCTTTTTTAGCAGAAAAATAGAAAATAAAACATACAGTGGTTACCCACAGTTTCGAACACGTTCATGCCTCAAAAGTAAAAAAAAACAAAAAAACAATTTATACTCACACAATAAAAGCACTGCTGGATGGGGATAAGTGTCACCAGGGGCGGACTGACCATTTGGAAACCCGGGCACTGCCCTAGGGCCCGGAGTCAGTAGGGGACCCCATGAGATGCCCCTGGTACCTTTTTCATAGGCTTTTTTGAGTTTGGGCAAGGACACAGGGGCCCCATGATTCCCTATTGCCCGGGGGCCCCATGAGTTGTCAGTCCACCCCTGAGTGTCACTGTGTGTGTGGGAGGATTGAGGGGTTCTGGAGGGGGTTAGGGTGCTCTGCAGCTGACTTGGTAACCATGTTGTAGAGGATGAGGTTTCAGGAGGGGGCTACAGTCTCTTCAAGAGTCTGGCTTTGTAGGGGCACTGTGGGAGACTGGAGGGCATTGCAGGAGCTAGGAAGCACTGTGGGAAGTTTGGATGAATGGTGGGATGCATGTAAAGGTTGGGGGCACTATGGTGTGCTGGAAGCTCTGCAGCAGGCTGGGGATATTGTGGTAAAATGGAGGGCACTGTGGAAGGTTGGGGGGCTAAGGGCTCTCAGGGGGCCTGAGGGCACAGTGGGTGGTTGCAGGGAACTCAAAGCAATTATGGGAGGTCGATGGCACTATGGGAGCTAGAAGGCACTATGGTTAAGGGATCTGAGCTGGCTGTAGACCAGGGAAGAAGGAGGCCGTGGCCCGGCAGCAGGCTATTGCCC
The DNA here is from genome assembly GCF_062004578.1 of Staurois parvus. Classification (NCBI taxonomy): domain Eukaryota; kingdom Metazoa; phylum Chordata; class Amphibia; order Anura; family Ranidae; genus Staurois; species Staurois parvus. The sequence goes on along the minus strand of NW_028318385.1, from coordinate 4,814,064 downwards.
GGTGGTTGAGGACCACTGTACTAGACAAACTAGAAAAAAAATCAGTGAGCCATTAGACAAACAGATGTCTCCCTGTCTGTCCTTCCCAGTAGAATATTTTCATGGCCACCCAAAGACCAAGGCCAGCCATTTCTAGGTGTATTTATTTTAATCCGTAACAGATTTTACTGTGATCCCCATGTTTGACTAATTATACTAAACACTTAATCTGGAACCAGACATATTGGTTCCTGATCTTTTTTCCAGGACCTGAGGCTTTAAGATTCACCCTGATCCCTAAATCAAGTGATTTCACAACGTACAACATTATTTTTAAAAATAAGGGATGTTTACTACAGTTTCCCTGTTTCAAAGAAGCCATTCAATGATTATCTTTTTACGATGTACAACTTGTGAACCATAATCAAAACCACAATATAACATTGCAGTACATATGCAGCAGAGAACTATTATTTGAGTAAAACTAGAATTGTTTTTTATGTGTATTGAAAAAACGCCGCTGGTTTAATGTAACATCACCAGCAGATGGCAGCATTGTACAGTTTACAACCTCCAACCAATCCATGTCTGTTCTCTGCAGTTAAAATTTGCTATGCATGGTAAGAATACCATATAATTATTTTGCATGGGGAATGAAATGCAATAGTAATAATTGTTATGTTAGTCTTGGTAAACTGTTGTAATCAAATTCGACACTGACATTTCAATTCATAGTTTCTATTGGGGACATAGCATGGCCTCTGTATCTTGTATGCATTCAAATGATTCTGTTTCAGCATAAAAGAAAACCTTTTATTACGATACATGGAAATATATTTGTCTGGAAAAAAAATTACTATAATGCTGTTGTCACTTTTTTTTATCATAACATAGTACATGCAAATGTATAGAGTCAGAAGCTGAGTTTGAACTCCCCATTAAACAGTATCACTAATAAGAGAACCCAATTCCTGACCATGTGAAAGAGTACTATGCAGTGAAGTCCGGGGTCCTTAAAGTAAATCTCTCATGGGAGAAATGTGGGAGCTGCCACTGCTGACCTTTCTCCGAAAACGCTAGACATCCTGGATTCTATATTCTCTGCATTACTGACCTTGAAAATTTGTGAAAAAGATTAGAGAAAAACCATACTTACACTATATTGTGAAAAGTATTGCGACACTCCTCCAAATCATTGAATGCAGGTGTTCCAATCACTTCCAGGCATGCAGCCTGCTTCTACAAACATTTGTGAAAGAATGGGTCGCTCTCAGGAGCTCAATAAATTCAAGTGTGGTACCGTGATAGGTTGCCACTTGTGCAATAAGTCCATCCATGAAATGTCCTTGCTACTAAATATTCCACGGTCAACTGGAAGTGGTATTATAACAAAGTGGAAGCAACTGGGAACAACAGCAACTCAGCCACAAAGTGGTAGGCCATGTAAACTGAGACAGAGTGGGGTCAGCGCATGCTGAAGCGCCCAGCACGCAGAAGTCGCCAACTGTCTGCAGAGTCAATAGCTAAAGGCCTCCAAATTTCATGTGGCCTTCAGATTAGCACAACAACAGTGTGTAGAGTGCTTCATGGAAAATTTCCATGGCCGAGCAGCTGCATCCAAGCCTTATATCACCAAGTGCAATGCAAACGTTGGATGCAGTGGTGTAAAGCATTCCGCTACTGGACTCTAGAGCAGTGGAGATGTGTTCTTTAGAGTGACGAATCATGCTTCTCTGTCTGGAAATCTGATGGACGTGTCTGGGTTTGATGCTTGCCAGCACTTGCCTGACTGCTTTGTGCCAAGTGTACAGTTTGGTGGAGGGGGGATTATGGTGTGGGGTTGTTTTTCAGAGGTCGGGCTTGGCCCCTTAGTTCCAATGAAGGGAACTCTAAAGGCATCAGCATACCAAGACATTTTGGACAATTTCATGCTCTCAAATTTGTGGGAACAGTTTGGGGATGGCCCCTTCCTGTTCCAACATGACTGCGTACCAGTGCACAAAGCAAGGTTCATAAAGACATGGATGAGCGAGTTTGGGGTGGAGGAACTTGACTGGCCTGCACAGAGTCCTGACCTCAACCCCATAGAACACCTTTGGGATACGTTAGAGTGGAGACTGAGAGCCAGGCATTTTCATCTTACACCAGTGCCTGACCTTACAAATGCGCTTCTGGAAGAATGATCAAACATTCCCATAGACACACTCCTAAACCTTGTGGACAGCCTTCCCAGAAGAGTTGAAGCTGTTATAGCTGCAATGGGTGGGCCAACTCAATATTGAACACTACAGACTAAGATTGGGATGCAATTAAAGTTCATGTGTGTGTAAAGGCAGGCGTCCCAATACTTTTGGCAATATAGTGTATAATGGATTAGTGACTAAGGCAGGGGTCTCCAAACTTCGTAAACAAGGGGATAGTGTACTTTAGGAGGGCCGGACTGTGGGAGTAGAAAATGCCCCAGTAACAGCGGGAGTCCACAATGTCTCAGAGTTGATGGTCAGCAGGATTTAAAAAATTAGACAGCACATGTGGTCAGTAGAAGGAGTGATAGTGCCTCATTGTTTGTGTCAGTGAAAGGAATAGTGCTCCGTCATTGGTGTCAGTGGGAGGAATAGTGCCCTGGCATTGGTGTCAGTGGGAGGAATAGTGCCTCAAGGGCCAGACAAAGGTAAGCAAAGTTTGGAGACCACTGGACCAAAGGTAACCACAGTTTGGAGACCACTGGACTGAGGTATTGGCAAAAAGGGGTCAGTATGACAGCAAGGCAGCCAGCATTTTCAGAAGGTGAGTCCATGATTAAAACACTTGTGTTTTTCTCATGACAGGTGTCCTTAAAGTCTAAGTGTAGCTGAAATTAAAAAAAAAATCAGCACAAGGGACATAACCTACAGTCAGTAGGATGTCCCCTTGTGCTAATTCCTCTTCTGATAATCACCCTCTGTCCATGCCCCCCGTGGCCATAATCTTCCAAGACATCAAGGGTTAATACATCTAAGGGGCTGCCACGAGCTCTCATCAAGCTCTCATCCATCCCTTCTGCCTGCCTCTGCCATTCAAATATGCACAGAATCTGAACTACAGGTTTTTTGAATGATATACTTTATGAACAGAGGAGAATCTGACCTTGATCTAGTGGTTGTGACAGCCCCTTGCTGCTCCGGAAAATGATGGCTGCAGGGCTGGGGCATGGATGGAAGACTTTCTACTCACAGAAGAGAAATCTGCACAAGGGACACACCCTATGGACTGCAACTTATGTCTTTTCAGCTGATTTTTCTGTTTTTTATTTTAGTTACACTTAGGCTTTAAAGCAAAGCTGTGGTCTGCAACTGAAAAATTGTGGACCTTCTTCCTCATAATCTTCTTTACATTGTACATTGAGCAGCCCATGTACAGTGTACAATGCTGGTATCTGCTGGGTGCCGGGATAAATGTCTTCACCAGTAAGGGAGCTTCTGCATGTTACATTGCTGGATCAGCGGGCAGACGGCAGTATAGGGATGAGTCTAGTTCCATTTTTAAGACCTTGTTTACATGGTAGGCCAAGGTGTATTATAAACAGATGATTTCAATGCTGACAGCGCATGTATCCCAATTCACTGGAAGTCCTCCTTGCCCCCTACAGTGAGTCAATGGGTCAAGTCTGATCCTCTGAGAGGAACTCACTCAAGATGCCTGTTTTTAAGGATGTGGTTTTATTGGACTTAATTTATCTTCTCAAATAGATACAAAGAACTAATGGAATCTTGCTCTGCGTAGGCTGGTATTCAACAGGTAAGGAACTCTCTTCCCCCATCCTCACCCTTTCCTTCCCCCTTTTTTTCAACTCTTTTCTTCCCTTTCTTTCCCTCTTTATCTGTCTTATTTATTTATTTCAGGTACTTATATAGCCCCGTCAATTTGCGCAGCGCTTTACATACATATATTGTACACTCACATCAGTCCCTAACCCTCAAGGAGCGTACAATCTAAAGTCCCTAACTCACATTCATACATACACATACTAGGGACCAATTTTATGTCTTCATATTATACCAAAAAATTGGAGGGATACCTTGTGTCCACCCGCTAGCAACACATTTTTCCATTCTGGACAAATCGTCATTGTTCCAGTCTTGACAATTACCTCCTGACCTGATTGTTCTACAAGATATTCTATGACTTTTGTATATTTCCTATTAATTATATCATAGGGTCTTTTGTATTAGTTGTCCATCTACATTGTCATGCCTGATGTTACTGTTGTCGCTATAAAGTGTTAATAAACCCAGGACCCTGCATTCACTATATCTGTTCTCCTACAGTACACAGAGCATGGAAATGCAATTATTTTAGTAAATATAAACTGCTTAATACTGTTTCTCATCAGCACTTAGAGCAGTCTTGTGACTTCTATCAGTGTCCAGCAGAGCACTAGTTAAAGCTTGTAAGAGGAGTTTTCATTCTGTTCTAGGAGGATGCAGAACCTCTGACCTCTGTATGGACAGTGCTGATTGGCCCTATGCTGATCACATGCACTCTCCCAAGACAAAAAAAACCCTCTCTAGCAATACACACCAAGCTGAGCATGTGCAGAGTGACTCCACACGATATGTCTTATCAGGAGATAAGAGGGGGACACTGGAAGAAGGGGAGGATCAGAGAAGTCAGGATCAAACATCCTTTTACACAATGCAGAGGATTAACCCCTTAGGTTCCATAATGAGTATAACAAGCATGCTTTACTGCATATACAGACTGATTTTACTGTTGTGGGTTTAGTAACACTTTAAAGAATTAAAAAAAAAGATGGTTGGAGTACAGTGAAAATTATACTACCTGTTGCATTTGCAGATGAAATGCCACCAAATGTGACCCATTTAAGTGCATGCGACTGTATCAAAACTACTTTGCAACAGTGCGGGTGCAGCACAGTGCTGCAGGCTTTCAATGGTTAGCATATCGCCTCCAATCCACTTGTCAAATCCCTCTATACATGATCCACTGTGGATCGCTTTTTCAGACGGGTCGCAAACACTACCACAGTTCTAAATGAGGACTAAATAAAAGGTGGCAGCAATCTGATTATCACTGCTGATTTTGTCAGGAAGAAAGTGCTTGTGCAGGGTATCAGTTCTCTGTACACCACCACCAAGAGACAGATTTACTTTGAACAGTCAGTACACTTCTAAAATAACTTTGCTATTCTATGTAGACAATTTTAGCACGGCTCCAAATATAACCTTTTGCATTTTCCTTTTTCTGATTGTTTGAATGCGCTACTGATATCATCAATGGTGTTGTCAGCCCAAAATGGTTCCTGCATATTTCTTAACCACTTGCCCTCCAGAGGATTTACCCCCCCCCCCTTCCTTTTTTGGGAAAAAATACACTTTAGTGAATTTTAATGCACAAAACATAATATAATAACCAATTGTTTGGTAAAACATAAAAGATGTTACACCGAGTAAATAGATACCTAACGTCACACTTTAAAATTGCACATGTTCATGAAACGGCGCCAAACTACAGTACTTACAAAATCTCCATAAGCGAAGTTTATAAGCCTTTACAGGTTACAAGTTTAGTGTTATACAGGAGGTCTGGTGCTAGAATTACTGCTCTCGCTATAACGTTCATGACGATGCCTCACGTGTGTGGTGTGAACACTGATGACATCTGTATGTGTGGCCAAAGTATGCGTTCACCTTTGTGCGCAAGTGCGGTGGGACAGGAGTGCTTTACTTTTTTTTAATTTTATTTACATTTTTTTACTTTTACAATGGCTCTTTAATTTTTAAAATCACTTTTATGGCTATCACAAAGGATGAACAACATCCTTTGCAATAGCTGGAGTAGGGACAGATCTTCTTTATGGAGTGATCCTTATAAGCATCTGATCAAACCAAGATCGGTTTGATCAGATGCTTTCATAAGCCAGTAATGATGAAACCAGTGACAAACTACCATAGAGATGATCATGGACATTCTGGTCCTTGATCGTCTCTATGGTAAGCCAACAGAACTACCGGCTTCAGTCCCAGGCTCCCTGGTGGAACAGAAGAGTCTGGAAAGTTGCCAGAAGGCAGCCTGGGGGAGGGGGAACCACCTGTAAAACCGAGGACCTTGCATTCAGTATATCTGGTCTCCCACAGAACACACATGGAAATGCAATTATTTCAGTAAATATAAACAGCTAAGTACCTTTTCTCATCAGCAGTTAGAGCAGACTTCTATCAGTGTCCAACTGAATACTGGTAAAGCTTGTAGGAGGAGCTTTCATTCTCCTCTAACGAGGGGCGGACTGACAACTCATGGGGCCCCCGGGCAATAGGGGATCATGGGGCCCCTGTGTCCATGCCCAAACTCAAAAAAGCCTATGAAAAAGGTACCAGGGGCATCTCATGGGGCCCCCTACTGACCCCGGGCCCTCGGGCAGTGCCCGAGTTTCCAAATGGTCAGTCCGCCCCTGCCTCTAACTGTCTTATAAGGGTGCATAACCCCTAGCCATACACTCTATACTGAGCATGTGCAGAGGGACTCCTAGAGCTCAGTAGAAGGATCGGGGACAGTAGAAGAAGGGGAGGATCAGAGAAGACAGAATCAAACAGCCTTTTTACACAAAGCGGAGGATTAACCCCTTAGGTTCCACAGTGAGTATACGTATACTTTACTGCCTATTCAGACTGATTTTACTGTTGTGGGTTCAGTAACACTTTAAAACCCATCGCCAGCTGAAAAAAAAAGACCACTTCAATCTGGTGATGTATGGGTATGTTGCTGAGGCTCAAGTGGTAATTTTTTTAAATTTTTTTCTTGAAGCTTTCGTTCTCAATTGTCCCCCAACCGCACTGCTGTATTATTTTTCTTCCTGTTCTGCCACGACCTATGGAGTCCTGTGTGAATCTCTGCAATGTGAATACTTCTGCACTGTACTACAACTGTACGTGCAGCTTTTCAGAGGACTGCACGCATAGCCAGCAAAAGAAGGATATAGAGTTGCTATCAATCACTGCTGTGGAGGGGGAGAGAAGGTGTAGATTTTGTTCTTTGTCTCTCTTGCACTGGCTGTGTGTGTGGTGCTCTGAACAGCTGCACATATAATTATAGCCACTTGCATCTGCCCTATAGCAGTTTTACTGCTACAGGGCAGCCCTCCAGTGCAAAATCGTTTATATAATATATATGTGAATGTGCACTTCCGCCTTACGGGGGCGTGCACGTGCTGCTGACAGATCATTTCTGCTGTGGACTGTCACAGCAGAAGCCGATCTGCGAGTCCCGGTGAACAGATCTTCGTCAGCACCAGCAGATCATTTGGCAAGGTGCAAAAAGAGAACCCTGCCTAAGTTTACATAGGTAGAGCTCTGTTGGGAAAGGGAAGGGTGATCAATTGTGTGTCCCTGCAGAGCTGGGAACACAATCCATCACTTCCTCTTGTACCAGCACCACCTAGTGTACATCGAGCACATAGCTAAGCACGCACAACCCTTTTATCACCCTAGATGTTAATCCCTTCCGAACCAGTGTCATTAGTACAGTGATCAGTGTACATTTTTAGCATTGATCACTGTATTAGTGTCACCCAGTTCCCACAAAGTGTCAGTTAGTGTAAAAATATCCACCACAATATCGCAGTCCCGCTGTAAGTCACTTATCTCCGCCATTACTAGTATTAAAAAAAAATTCCAGTATATGTCCCATAGTTTGTAGATGCTATAACTTTTGTGCAAACGAATAAATATACGCATATTGTGATTTTTTTTTGTACCAAAAATATGTAGCAGAATACATTTTGGCTTAAATTTCTATAGAAATTAGATTTTTAAAATTTTTTGGGATATGTTTTATAGTAGAAAATAAACAATATTGTGTTTTTTTTCAAAATTGTTGCTTTTTTTGTTTATAAACGCAAAAAATAAAAACCGCAGAGGTGATCAAATACCACCAAAATAAAGCTCTATTTGTGAGACAAAAAGGACTTTATGTATAGTGTTGCATGACCGCGCAATTATCAGATAAAGTAATGCAGCGCTGTATGGCAAAAAATGGCCTGGTCAGGAAGGGGGGTAAATCTTCCGAGGCTGAAGTGGATAGTACAGAAGGGGAGCACACACATTGCAAAGACTCACACAGGACTCCATAGGTCCCTGGGGGCACAGGGTGAAAGGTAATATAGTGGCGTGGCCAGGGGACAACTAAAACAGGAAGCTCCAAAGGTGGAAATAACTGTAAGATAAAAATTCAAATGCATGTGAGTTATGTTATTTTTATCTGATTTTAGAAAAGAAAATTATAAAATAGATGAACTAAATCTATTACATTTTGTGTGTCTGTATATATATTATGTACTGCATTATTTATTTTTATTTAAGGTACTTATATAGCTCTATCAATTTACATATATATCGTACATTCACATCAGTCCCTAACCCTCAAGAGGCATACAATCTTTTATACATACACATACTAGGGCCAGTTTAGACAGGATCCAATTAACCTACCAGCATATCTTTGGAGCATGGGAGGAAACCCACACAGGCACAGGGAGAACATGCAAACTCCAGGCAGGTGGTGCCATGGTTGAGATTCAAACCAACAACCCTAGTACTGCCAGGTGGAAGTGCTAACCATGTAGCCACTGTGCTGCTATTGCTGTATATACTTGGGGCAATGATATTTGTTCACTACATATGTAGGCTCTGTTTACTGCTTAGTATAGCTCTACATTGCTGTGTGTTAATCCTCTTACCTTTCTGCAAGAATTTTAAAAAGAGCCTTCTAATTGGAAACAATAGACTTTATTCACTTTCTAATGACATAAAAAACCCATTATGCTACTCGTAGCCACAGACTAGGCAATGTACGTTGCCATTGAGTTAGATCACATTGGGATTAGCATTTTTTTCTTTTTTTTTTCGTTCATTGCAAGCACAAATTAATATGCTGACACATGCCACTGGTCCAAAGTCAGACAAACTTTAAATCATCTACATACAGTGCATAGAGGTGAAGACATTTAAGCCAACCAATCACGGATGTAAATTTGGCCGAATTTCGATCCATATATGGGCAGGCTGGTTGGGTTTTTTTCTTGATCAATCAGCGGCTGGCTCTAGCTGGCAGCACTGATCGGTGTATCAGTCTCCCCACTGTCAAAATACAAAAACTCAGCGGGAGTGATTCCCCGATCCCCACATTCAAATTGGATAGAGGTGAAGACATTTAAGCCACCCAATCATGGATGGAAATTTGGCCGAATTTCGATCCATATATGGGCAGGCTGGTTGTACAGAAGTTAATCTACTGATCGACTTCTGTACAACCAGCCTGTTGGGTTTTTTTCTTGATCGATCAGTGCCAGCGGCTGGCTCTAGCTGGCAGCACTGATCGGTGTATCTGTCTCCCCACTGTCAAAATACAAAAACTCAGCGGGAGCGATTCCCCAATCCCCACATTCAAATTGGACTTTTTTTTCCAGCTCACTGGATGTATGGGCTGCTTTAATTGTGTTTACAAATGTGTTTACAAAGTTAATTCAACAGAGGCCTCTTTTAGTCCTAGCTTAAGTAGCCCCCTTTTTCACAGCACTCAATGGATTTTGTGACATCTGTCATATGAATGGGGATCTGTACAGGAACAGAAAAGTCCACAGTGGTATGTTTATTGTGGTTTGACAATCTAATATTGCTCCCATAGCAGATCATGTGCTTGCACCAATTAAATCCACATTTTATTGCAATGCATAGATCCTTTCTTAGGGAAATAATTGATATAAAAAGAAATAACATACTTTCTTTTAAGGTTCTACTCTCTAGAAAATGTAGCATTTCAAAACTGTGGCAAAAATAAATCAATAAATAGCAATCACAATACATGCTTTTTCAGCTGGCGAATGCAAGTTTATTAAAGCTTAAAGTGTTACTAAACCCACAACAGTAAAATCAGTCTGTATTTGCAATAAAGCATGCTTGTTATACTCACTGTGGAACTTAAGGGGTTAATCATCTGCATTGTGTAAAAAAGCTGTTTGATCCTGTCTTCTCTGATCCTCCCCTTCTTCCAGTGTCCCCCTCTTATCTCCTGATAAGACACATGCTCAGTTTGGTGTGTATTGATAGTGTTTTTTTTTTCGTGGGAGAGGGCATGTGATCAGGCCAGGGTCAATCAGCACTGTCCAGACAGAGGGTCAGGGGTTCTGCATCCTCCTAGCGCAGAAATAAAACTCCTCCTTCAAGCTTTAACATGTGCTCTGCTGGACACTGAAAGAAGTCACAAGACTGCTATATACTGCTGATGAGAAAAGGTATTTAGCAGTTTATATTTACTAACATAATTGCATTTCCATGTTCTGTGTACTGTGGGAGACCAGCTATGGTGAATGCAGTGTCCTGGGTTTAGGAACACTTTAAGTTTAGTGAATAATTTTTTTTTTTCCTTAAATCAGCTTCAGGGACGATACTTACAGTGAATGAAAAGTGTCCCTTGTGTTACTGGCTGCTAGTTTCTTTTAAATCATCATTACTCTGCCCCCCAGATACTTCTTCAGCTGTGATATTCCAGTACTGCTGAGAATGATACGAGCCGCTGACCTATGACAGGCAAAAATGCTGACTATGCCCACCCTTTTTCGCCTCTGCCTCCTTCATTAATAAAAGCTGTACTATTCCATGCCATAATAAAAAGTGTTCTATGAATGGAGGATGTGTGAATGAATGAGAGGTCCAGGGCCGGACTGACCATTTGGAAACTCGGGCACTGCCCGAGGTCCCGGGGTCAGTAGGGGGCCCCATGAGATGCCCTGGTACATTTTTCATAGGCTTTTTTGAGTTTGGGCATGGACACAGGGGCCCCATGATCCCCTACTGCCGGGGGCCCCATGAGTTGTCAGTCCGCCCCTGGAGAGGTCCCTCTCCTCCATTCATAGAACACTCTTCATTATGGAAACTAATAGTACAGCTTTTAATGAAACGGGTGTGGAAAGGACAGGCACAGTTGGCACGTTTGCTAAGTCCACATGACAAATCCAGATGCTTGTTTTAAGCAGCACAAGTGACACTTTTCATTCATTGTAAGTACCATCCTGTTGCTGATTCCCTGATTTTAAGGGCTCGTTCACACTAGGCTGTTTTGCCAACGCTTGCCAAACGCCCCTATAGCGTTTGGCAAGCGTTGGTCCGGTGTTTGCGGAGCGTTTTTAACGCTCGGCAAACGCTCCGCAAACGCCGCATGCGCGGTTTAGTGGCGGTTGCTAGGCGTTTGCCGAGCGTTAATAACGCCCCACAAACGCCTATAATGCATTTGAGTGGTGTTACCACTCCGCAAACACCCCGCAACCGCGTCGCAACCGCACCGCAAACGCCGGCCGGGCGTTTGCGGAGCGGCACCATAGACGAGAATAGGAGGCTTCAAAGCCTCCTGACTCGACCAGAGGCGTCCGTTTTGCCGTGACGCAACGCGACGCAAACGCTCCTGTTAGAACAGCACCATGTGCTGTAATGTGCAGAATTGGCAGAGGCGTTTGGGAAGCGGTAAAAACGCTTCCCAAACGCCTCTCTGCCGCCTGCACACAAGGCTAGTGTGAACGTAGCCTAAGTGTTACATTTTGCACAGGCTCTTCAGGTAAACTAGTAAAACAAAACAGAGTGATCCAGATAGTGAAGAAGAAATAAAGATACGAGGGGCGTTCAAGTCAAACTGGGACTTTTCATTTTACTGGTATAAAAAGGGATGGCAGTGTGGCAGTACTACATGCAGTAGTAAGTGACAAGTGTGTCCTATTACTGATAGGGGGCGCACATGTCACAGGCCAGTCCAGAGACCATTAATCAAGATGGCAGACAACAGTGTTAGTGCGTGCATGGTACAGTGTGTGGTGGTGAAGTTTCTTGTGAATAAAGACATATAACCCTTGGATATCTACAGAAGACTTCAAGCACAGTACGGTGATGAGACCCCCAGCTGCAGAAAGACATTTGAATGGTGTAAACGTTTCAAAGATGGCCGTACATCCATCAGTGATGATCCCGACCATGCTGGTTCACAGCCCACACCAGTCATTCCTGTGAACATTCAGTGCATGGAACTCCTGATCCTGGATAATCGATGCATAACCTGTCGTGAAATTGCACAAGAGACCCATCTTTCTGTGGGAACAGTGAACACAATGATGACGAAGTGAAGCAGGCTGTCCTAGGATGGTTCAGGCATACTGACAAATCTTTCTATGCCGAAGTTTTCCCAGACATTAGTTAAACGCTGGGATTGGTGTATAAATATAGCTGGGGAGTATGTAAAAAAATAAATGCCGATTCCACCCCTTGAAATTTGTAGTTTTATTGTATAAACTCAAAAGTTTGACTTGAACGCCCCTCGTGTATTGCACAAAGTAGTGACTTGATCAGAGAATGTAACCAGGTCAAGCAGTTTCCTCTGCATGGCAGGTCACCGTAAAGATGCAGTAACTTTTACTTCTTGAAAGTTGACAAAAGGAGAGATAATTAGCATGTGGTGGTGGAAAAAACTGAGAATGGCAGTAAGGAAACCAGGGGTGAAACTGTCAAAACTCATCCAGAATAGTAAGCACTGCATGGGGGCGAGTTTGCAGCCTAGACAAACATATCTCCATTTAAAGTGGTTGTAAAGCTAAAGGTTTTTTAACTGAATGCATAGTCTGCATTAAGGTGAAAACCATTTATGCACAGCTCCCCCCAGTCCCCCTAAATATTTACCTGAGCCCGATCTCGATCCGGTGCTGTGCCCAAGAGTAGCAGCGCTCTCCCTCCTCACTGGACTCAGCTAGGGCAGTGGGAGCCATTGACTCCTGTTGCTCTCAATCCAGTCCAGTGACAAGGGAGCGAGGGGCAGGGCTATGTCGCACTTTGTGGGTCAACAGACACATACTGCGCAGCTCGGGACTGAGCCTGCACGTGTGCCATCATAGGCTTCCTATGGTGGTACATGAAGAAAAGGAGGAGCAGGAATGCCAGTGGGGGAACCACAGAAGAGGAGGATCCGAGCTGCTCTGTGCAAAACCATTTTTGTTATTAAAAAAAAGAAATTTTACACTCACTTTAATTGTTTAGTTACCCTGCCCATTTATTACAGTAAGCTCATTAAACACCCTGTTTTGCCCTGATCATAACTGATGCCAATTTGCCAATTTGCTTTACAAACTATCCAATATCTCCCTAATGGTAGCTCCATGCATATGGGATTGCTTTTAAAAAAAATATTAGATAATTATTTTGAGTAAACCTGTGATTAATTTCACATATTCTTAAGAAGGGTACATATATCTTAAAACAAGCCCTCATTGACTTTTCTAGCTGTAGGTACTGTGGAGTAATTTATCCTAAAACTTTACAGCATAAACACAGAAGTCTTAAGATAGGCGAAGCTGCTGAGAGAATGACTTCAGTGCTTCTGTTGTAAATTTTTAATTGCTCCACAGTGCCTGTAGCCATAGAGGTCAGCGATGGCTTGTTTTAAAATGTATTTAATGTTTGTTAAGAATATATAAGTATTTGATTGCTCCTAACCTAGTTACAGTTCACATAAATCTCATTAATAATGAACACACAAAGCATACGTAGAAGTAATTACATGCCCTTTTTATGTATATTTCACAACGTAGATTGAAAAAAATGAGCCAACTGTTGCTCCCGAGGTAGGTGGTTTGGTTTTTCTGGTCTCTAAGTGTAAATACAGTATGTAGATGTCACTAGAAGGAATGAAAATACATACATATAAAGTCTCTGTTTCTTAGTTTTAATCACAACATTACTAAATGGTAGTGTTGGGCTTGATGTTTGAGTTGAACATAAGTTCGACTCAAACATCAGCCGTTCGTGTGTTCAGTGTACACACAAACGGTAAGGGCATTCAGCAGGCGGTTCGCCCACCGCTCCTCACAATGCATTGCACCCTGACAGCGCATTGTGATTGGCCAAATCATAGTGCATGATGACGTCTCAAAGGGATGGGGTGACCCTGCCCTCTTGTGACATCATCACAGTATTTAAGCACTCTCATCCCAGCTCTTTTTTTTCTTTTTTCCTGTTGGTGGTGGCGGAAGGCATCGTGATTGATGTTGGATCTACTTCTGTTTTTAATAAAGGACTTGTCAAAGACTATCTGCTGTAATTGTTTTACACTAGACTTTTTTTTTGTGAATGAGTAGTGGTACCATGTATCCCATACTCATTCACATGGTGGGGTGGGATCTAGGGACCCCCTTGTTAAAAGGGGCTTCAAGATTCTGATAAACCACCAGCCACAGTTGTGAGGAAGAGGCCCTTGTCTCCATCAAAATGGGGACAAGGTACTTTGGGGGGGAGCCCCCCTTCCCCAAAGCACCCCCCATGTTGAGGGCATGTGACCTGGTATGGTTTGAGGGGGGCACTTGCTTGTCCCTGCTTTTCATGACTTTCCGGCTGCATGATTGGATAAGGGTCTGATATGGATTTTGGGGGAGGCCCCCATGTTATTTCCACTCAAAATCCATACCACACCCGAAGGGCTTGGTATGGACGGTGGGGACCCCATGCATTTTTTTTTAAATTTTAATTGCCGGCCAATGCCAGCAATTCTTTTTACATTCAGCTGCCAGTGGGGAACCCTGCTGACAGCTGAAACATTAAAGAATGTATTCACTACTAAAATGCAGGTGTTTGCCCCATCACTACTAAATGGCTATTTTTCAAGATGTATAAAGTATTATAAAGTCACGTAACCCACTTGTAAATGTCTATAGGTAATTTTTCTTTATTACAGCCTGGGAGTACTAGGGTCGTTGGTTTGAATCCCAACCACAGCACCACCTGCCTGCATGTTCTCCCTGTGCGTGCGTGGGTTTCCTCCCACACTCCAAAGACATGCTGGTAACAGGGGCGGACTGACAACTCATGAGGCCCCTGAGCAAAAGGGGATCATGGGGCCCCTTTATCCTCACCCACACTCAAACCACACCCAAAAAAGCCTATGAAAGGTACCCGCAGCATCTTATGGGGCCCCCTACTGACCCCAGGCCCTCGGCCAGTGCCCGAGGGCCCGGATGGTCAGTCCGCCCCTGGCTGGTAGGTTAATTAGATTCCGTCTAAATTGGCCCTAGTATGTGTATGTATGAATGTAAGTTAGGGACTTTAGATTGTACACCCCTTGAGGGTCAGGGACTGATGTGAATGTATATTATGTATGTAAAGCGCTGCATAAATTGACGGCGCTATATAAGTACCTGTAATAAATAAATAAAAATTACAGGTATTTATAGAATTCCAACAATTTATGCAACATTTCACATACTGTGCATTCACATCAGTCCCTGCCCCCAAAAAGCTTACAATCTAAGCCATTGTGCTGCCCATATTTACATACATTATGTTAGTTGATAGCAACAAATTTCGGTGTAGATTTGGCAAATAACTTAAACATTTAAACAATAAAAATGTATTTTGTCAAACGACTTGTATTATTTTAATGCACTGGAAAAGCTCTCATCTCTGTACCCCACACACAGGGTAAAACAATTTGGTTCAAAAAATTGTTACATTACCAGCCTGGTCCTATGTTATTGGTTTAATATTCTCTGTGGATCTCAGCAATGCTCACTGTGTCTGGGTAAGTACTGATAGAAATGAAATTAATCTGATCTGTTTACCTGCTGTATTACTTAATGTATTCATTAAGGGACTGAGACAAGAAAGGTGCAGAACCTAATTTGTATGATTTAGATGAGAAATCTGTCTTCTGGGGAGTGAATGATAAAACAGATATCACTCAGGAGGAAGAAGGAAATGGGAAGATATATTGGATGTTATAACCTGCTAGCTAGTAATGTGCTTTCAATATAAAAGTTATATTTCTTATGAAAAGGTGATATAATATTAGAAGTCATAGTTTAGTCATATTTCCATGATGTCAGGATGTTTATAGGCTGTAAGTTCCAACATAGAATCATTTAGATTAGACCCTTACTGTTCCTGAAGTGATTGTCCCCTTTGAAGGATCATTTTTATTTATTTAGTAAAAAAATATTTAATTTTACAGATAATAAATATAAGGGATACTTATGACACTTGTGTCACAGAGCCTTATGGTTTTCTAAAAAGAGGACAGTATAGAACTGTTTCTTTTCAGTGTCCAATCATCTCTGATTGAAAAACGAGTCATTACTTTTGATTAATTCAGTTGTGTGTGAAAATTTAACTCTGAGCTACTAAACTCTGCAAACAGCAGACTGTTCCCACTCAATCCATACCAGGCCCTTCTGATATGGTTCAGATTTTGAGTAGAACTACTGTACATGCCAAAATAAAACAAAAACCCACGTTGGCTCCCCACCAAAGTCAATACCAGACCCTTAGGTGTGGTCTGAATTTTCAGGTGAACCTCACGCCAAAATGTAAAAAAATGGTGTGGGGTCCCCCAAAATCCATGCTAGACCCTTATCTAGGCATGTAGCCCGGTAGGCCAGGAAAGGTGGGGGACAAGTGATTCCCCACCCTGCTCCTGAACCATACCAGGTCACATGCCCTCAACATGGCATGCTGATGGGCATGTGGGTCTCTTCCCCACAATCCTGAGCGGTGATTGTGCGAGTCTGCGGTCAGGGAGCTTATCAGAATCTGGAAGCCCCCTTTAACAGCGTATGAGTCATGGTTGTTAAGAAAGCGGCAGCCACCAGCTCCTTAACAACTAGCTATTCTTCACAATGAATTTGGATTGTATCTAAAATATTGAATCCTTCCAATAAAAACCAATCTAAGAAACAAATGCAGAAGATACAAAATGAATCCCGAAAGTGAATCTGTTCAACATAATGAATCTGATGAAACAAAAACGAAGCAAAATGAAAATCTCAGCCATGCACATGTCTAGAAAACACATGAGCCTTGCGCTCCACCTGGTAAATTGAAATATTACATATTAAAGCGGAGCTCCATCCGAAAGGGGAAGTTCTGCTTTAAGGACTGCTTCCCTGCTCCCCATTAAGGATTGGCACTTTTGGTGGGCGGGGGGGGAACGGGTACCCGAATTTGACAGGTACACGCTCCCACTTCTGGCCCAATCGCCTAGGCGACCAGAAGCTGAAGGTGTCCTCCCTCCCTCTCTGTAGTCTTTTGGGACACGTGACAGGTCCCAGAAGACTACAGGACCTTTCATGAAGTGCAGCGCTACTCGGGCATGCGCAGTGGGTACCCAGCTGTGAAGCCGCAAGCTATCACAGCCGAGTGCCCACACTGAAGATGCCGGCCTTCTAGAATACAGGACGGCCAGTAAAACGAGCTGCGAGGGACAGGTAAGTGGCTGTTTTTTAAAAGTTAGCAGCTACAGTTTTTGTAGCTGCTGACTCTTATTTTTTGACAGGGTGAGTGGAACTCCGCTTTAATATACAGCATTTCATGATGTAGTGAGGATTATATAGATTTTGACCAGCTTGTATCTTTACATGCAACCCACCCCGAAAGTTGCTAATGACACAAAGCTATTATCAGGGGACTTTAGAGGTGCTACAGTGATGATAACAATTTCTATAAAAATGTGGATTTTATTTATACACAATTCCATGAATATTAATATACATTTTTTCAGAGGTACTTGACAGAAACTTTTCAAACCATCTTTTAAATGTTATTCCTGAACAAAACAAATATAATATGCCTCAGAAGTACATGATATTCCGAAGCAAAGTGCTCTAATGTGTTATATAATATATCTAATATATTTAAACGAATCTCATGTCTAAATTTGTTTAAAAGTCCAAGATTCTCTATTGACAGAAAAGCTAACTTTGGTCCCATTTGCTTTGCTTTTCAGTATTTTAAAGTAAAGTCCAGGTAAACACTTGAAATTCACAGATGTGAACTTTTCTGCATTGCAGTTTGTGTTGTGGTTTGCATTTTTACTCCGTTTTTTGATGTGTTTTGCGTTTTTTTTTTTTTTAATTTTTTAAATTTTCCTCATTATAGACAGATTTAAAATTCAAAACGCAACATAAATGCATCAAAAGCACAGCAAAAACGCACTACATGCTTTTCTGCAGCATTTCCATTGAAGTCTATAGAACCAAAAACTCAACTTTTTGTGGTCAAAAAGTCCCTGACCATTTCCAGAAAACACACCGGGTGAAAATGATTCAGACTGGTAGCACTGTGCAAATCAGCAAATCAATAGATCGTATTGGCTCATATTACTTCCCTCCCCAGTTTGAGTCCTGTTGCACAAGGAATTATGGGAAGCTAAAATTAAGACAGATTCAGGTAGTATTAGTATATAACATATGTTTGCTGCTGTTTGTTTAATTCTAGACTAGACAAAATACAAAATTCCATTAATAGCATGTACTAGATAGAGTTAACGTTTTACTAAACCCATGACCCTGCATTCACTATATCTGGTCTCCCACAGTGCACACAACATGCAAATGCAATGATTTTAGTACATACAGACTGCTAAATACCTTTTCTCATCAGCAATTATTATTATTATACAGGATTTATATAGCACCAATAGTTTCCTCAGCGCTTTACAGTATAAAGGGAGACAATACAGCAACAATACAGTTCAATACAAGAGGGACAGGAGGGCCCTGCTCCTTGGAGCTTAGAGCAGTCTTGTGACTTCTATCAGGTCCAGTAGAGCACTGATTAAAGCTTGTAGGAGGAGTTATCATTCTTCTCTGACTGTCCTATGAGGCTGTATAACCCCTGGCCCGCTGTCTGGACAGTGCTGATTGGCTGTGCTGATCACATTCACTCTCCCAAGAAAAAAAAACCTCTTTAGCAATACACACCAAATTGAGCATGTGCAGCTTTCCCCCAAGGCTCTGTTTTATCAGTGGATTGATTGGGGACAGTAGAAGGGGAGGATCAGAGAAGACAGTATCAAACATCCTTTTTACACAATGGGGTTCTATAGTGAGTAATACAAGCATGCTTTACTGCATATACAGACTGATTTTACTGTTTTGGGTTTAGTAACACTTTAACACTCCCATGTTGCTCTAATCTTCTGCTTCCCCAAAAACTCTTGTGCAAGTTTGTAACTTAAAGTGCCACTAAACTATGGTTTAAAAAATAATTCCATGCATGTATTTTTAACTCAAAACGTAACCTTGCTCTCAGGCTCCTCCAAATCCCCAAATTCCTTTTTTTGTTGCTTTGATCTGACTCCCTGTTAAAGGGTAACTATGTGCGTTCCCCATGGTCCCACTGTATGTAGGAACATAACCACCCTCTCTTGCTTGCTCTAAGATGAACTAGGGACTATGTCAGGAGTAGGCATCCTTTGAGAAGTGGATATCTACTGAACAACATGAAAGAGATCAAAGATCACTGGGGTTCTACACTCTTTTAAAAAACAAAAAATAAATTAACTAGCAAGTTTATAATATAAACTTGTTTCAATCATAAACCACCTCCAAAACAAATACAACTAAAACTCCCCCACAACACAAACAAAACCCTCCCCTGAAGGTGTAACAAATTATATATGTGAAAGTGTTTAACAAAACAAAATTTAAACAACAACCGTGAAGTCCATCAATTAGTCCATCAACTATTACCCCTAACTACCCTAAAACATGTTTCTATCTAGAATAGATAGAATAGATATATAGGCATATTTGGTGGGTTTGCCCTAGAATCATAAAATGCTTGATCAGGGTCTATCATAATGTTTACATGGTATTGGACAGAAATTTCCACTAGAACCCACAAGAGGTCTGCTTTAACCTTCAACCCAGTGGTTGCACCCATAATAACTTTAAGGTTTTGAGCTCCTGATCTTCAGCTTCACCTTCACTACTGCCAGTCAGACACTGGGCATTGTGGTCTGGTGCCCTCACAATTGAACATGTCAGACAGAACATGTTCGTGCAAAACTTGTGGCCATCCTTTATGATAAGGTTAAAAAACAAAAAAAGATATGGATTCCTTGGACAAAGCACTATTTCCTGATAGACTCAACCAACATTCGGTGTGCCAATTAAAGTAGTAGAGTACTAAGTTTTATATATGACAGTATGGCTTCAGGCTCAGTGGTGTCCAGTTCCCTATGGACCCCACCACCGGTGGTTCTGTCTTAGCTTCAGGGGTGGGACAAGGGGAGGGACGGAGGGGTGGCTGTCCTAGGCATTGTGGTATCATGTGGTTTGTGTGTCTGTGTGTTTGTGTGTGTGTGTGTGTGTGGGTGGGGGGGGGGGTTCTGCAAGGAGATTGGGGGGAGGAGATTTGTGTTGGGAGGTAGAATTTGGGGGGCGGCAAGGAGTAAAAATTTTTCTTGAAGGGGAAATTTGTGAATGTGTGCTAGGAGTGATGATTTGGGGGTATTTGTGTCGGGAGGGGAGATGGGCAATGTGGGAAAAGGAGGAGGAATTTGGGGGTTTCTGCTAGAAAAGGTGATACGGTGGCGGGGGGAGGGAATTTGTGCTAGGAGGGGAAATATTTTGGTGGGGAGATTTGTACTAGTAAGGATGATTGGGGGTATTTGTGGTAGCAGGGGAAATGTGAGAGTAGATAATTTGTGCTAGGAGGGGGATTTGTGCTGGGAGGAGAGATTTGGAGTGGGAGGAGAGAGGACGTGTATTTTTGCTGGCTCATAATGCTCAAACATCCTGGGGGGGGTGACTCAGTTTGGAATGTTTGCCTTGGGCTCTAGATGACCTAGAACTGCTTGGCTTCATGGGTTATAGCGGGAGCAGCAACAATAGGTGCACACTGTGGGCACTGGACCTCAGCCTTCCCCCAATTGTTATCACAGCTGGGCCAGCTGAAGCCCCAAAATCCCATGCACCTAGGCTAAACACTGACTCCTTAAGCAGTTTCAACATGCCTAAAAAATTGTGAGAGCATTGGGAGAGAGTCAAATGTTCTCCCACACCTGGAAATACTTTTCTATTGTCTGAGTTATGGCAAGTGGGAGAGGCAGCACTGGTGTGCATGGCAGGTAAGTACTTATAACGGAGGAAGCTAGTAATGTAGTAAACCTTTACCTTGAATTAGTAATGTAAAGGTTTGCTTTAAAGCAAACCTGTCATAACAGAAAAACTGAGCTGGCATTGCTTGATAATACTTGCTGCATGTAGCAATATGTTATATGCTGTGTATGGCCTCTAGGGGTCTCACTACTTAGATACTGGTACAACTGTGTTATTGCCTCTCTTTGGTTGTAGTTCTAGGGCAGACACATGTATAATGGCAGCTAGAAGCACCTAATAAAATGTCTCCTGTTAACTACAGTGTGTGAGCATCTGAGCAGGATCGACTAACAGAACATGGTGGCAGCTGGGCACTGAACCTCTGAATAGCAAGTCTTCTGTCTACAAATACAGATTGTGTGACACTGGAACTGTACAGAGAATCAGCAACTGTAAGTACAGAGTCCCTATCAGACTGCACTATGGAGAGTGGCCTGAAACCCCCTCAGAGACTGGATGTCACTTCTTCCAATCTCTCACAGACATGGAGACACTGGAAGGAAGAGTTTACTCTGTATGTGGACCTGACAGTGGCACCCAGAGATGAGCAGAGGGAAGTAAAGCTGTTTTATTACTTGATTGGGGAAAAAGGCAGAGAACTAGCCGAGACCCTGCTCACAGACAGCATGGCACTGACAGACATACTGCAAGCATTTGATAAGCACTGTGACCCCAAAAAGAATGAGACGGTGGAGAGATACAAGTTCTTCTCAAGGAATCAGGAGATTGGGGACAGTGTGGACAGATATGTGACAGAGCTGAGGAGACTGGCTGCAACCTGTGGATTTGGGGACATCAGGGACTCCCTTATCCGAGACAGGATAGTGTGTGGCATCAGAGACTCTCACCTCAGAGAAAGATTACTGAGGGAGGAAGAGCTGGCGCTGGAGAAATGTATACAAATCTGCAGGGCTGCAGAGCTGACTAAAGACAGGCTGAAGATGATGGAGGGCACCAGTGATGCCTCAGTACATGCAGTATCTGTGAAAGGCAGAGCAAGGTCCAGGCTCCCTGTGAGCTCAGTCCAGTGTAAATACTGTGGCAAAAGACATGAAAGAGACAAAGAGAAATGTCCAGCGTATGGGGAGTCCTGCAGGACTTGTGGCAAGATGAACCACTTTTCAGCTGTGTGCAGATTCAAAACCAGCAAACAGTACAGACAAGTCCACACAGTGACCCAGGACACAGACGAGGACAGCACAGAGGGCATCACATGGCTGCAGCTGCAGTCTGCAACAGAGAACGTCAATGTTGTCAAACAGCCAGTAGCCAATGATGCAAAGCAGCTCTTTGCCATATTTATGGTGGATGAACAGCCCATAAGATTTCAGCTGGATTGTGGAGCAAGTTGCAATGTCATTCCATTTACTCTGCTTAACAAACAGGTTCCCATTGAGCCCACTGATAAGGTACTGGTCATGTACAACAAAAGTGTTCTGAAACCCATGGGAACATGCAAGCTAAAATTAAGAAATCCACGTAACAGAAAGAGCTACAGAGTGGAGTTTACTGTGTTGCAGGAGGACGATCACATTCCTTTGCTGGGAGTTAAAGCAGTTCAGGCGATGGACTTAATAAAGGTGCAGTCCCATAACATCATGGCTCTGGAAGTTTCTGACAATACTCAAAATCCTACACAAAAGGCAGAATACATTTTGGATTTTCACCACATAAAAACAGAGTATGCTGATTTATTTGAAGGTGATGGGTGCCTGGAAGGTAAATACAAACTAGAAATTGATCACACAATACAGCCTACCAGACTGCCTACAAGAAGAGTACCTGTAGCCTTAATGCAACCGCTTAAAGAGGAACTGCAGGATTTGCACAGCAGAGGTATGATAGCACCAGTACAGGAAAGCACAGACTGGATAAGCAGTTTGGTGATAGTGAAAAAACCATCAGGCAAGTTAAGAATATGCATTGATCCTAAGCCACTGAACAAGGCCCTTAAAAGAAATCACTATCCAATGCCAACAATAGAAGATATTCTACCAGATCTATCAAAGGCTAAAATATTTTCGGTATGTGAGGTGAAAAATGGGTTCTGGCACGTGGAACTGGATAAAGAATCAAGTTTATTAACAGCATTTTCTTCCCCATTTGGACGCTATAAGTGGCTGAGAATGCCAATGGGATTAAGCCCAGCTCCAGAAGTGTTCCAACAAAAATTGATGCAAGCTTTGGAAGGACTGTCTGGAGTAAAAATAATAGCAGACGATATACTAATAGTTGGGGAAGGTGATGATCTAGAATCCGCAACAAAGGATCACGATAAAAAGATGATACAATTCTTAGACAGATGTAGAAAAAAACAAATCAAACTGAACCTGGAAAAATTCAAACTAAAAATGACAGAAGTACCATATATTGGACATCTTCTTACCTCAAATGGTGTTAAAGTCGATCCAGAGAAGGTGAGGGCGATACAGGACATGCCGACACCTACAGATATACGTGGAGTACAACGATTCCTGGGCATGGTGAATTATCTTTCCAAATTTTGCAAGCATTTATCAGACATGTGTGAGCCACTGAGACAGCTAACTCACAAAGACGTACTCTGGGAATGGACAGAAAGCCATGAAACTGCTTTTCAGTCAGTGAAAAATGCTATTGCAGACGCAGCAACGCTAAAATATTTTGATCCAGATCAAGCAGTGGTAGTACAATGTGATGCCTCAGAAACCGGCCTTGGAGCCACACTAATGCAGGATAAACAGCCAATCACATATGCAAGCAGAGCGTTAACTCTAACAGAGCAAGGCTATGCTCAAATCGAGAAGGAACTACTAGCTGTAGTATTTGGGTTAGAGAAATTTCACCAGTACACCTACGGTCGACAAGTGGTGGTGCATTCAGATCACAAGCCTTTAGAAAGTATTACAAAGAAGCCACTACTGAATGCCCCAAAAAGACTGCAGCGTATGCTGTTAAGGCTTCAGAAATATGATTTTAACATTTGTTACTGTCCAGGGAAGGATTTACCTATTGCAGATGCCCTAAGCAGAGCTTACTTACCCATCACAAATGAAGAAGAAAAAGACATTGAAAGCATCAATATGTGTGAATATCTGTCTGTCTCAAAAGACAGACTGAAACAAATACAGACCTGCACAGTGGAAGATAAAACTCTACAGATCCTATCGACTGTCATCTTGAAGGGATGGCCAAAACACAAGCAGCATGCTCCAATGGAGGTTTCTCCATTTTTTCACATAAGAGATAAACTCTCTGTGCAGCATGGAATCATCTTTAAAGGAGAAAGAGCTGTCATACCACAATCACTTAGAAGAGACATTATAGAAAGATTGCACTCGACTCACTTAGGTGTAGAAGGATGTCTACGTCGTGCACGAGAATATGTTTATTGGCCTGGAATGAATGACCACATAAAAAACTTTATAGCACAGTGTGAAATATGTGCATCGTGCAATGATAAGCAACCCAAAGAGACATTGCAACCACATACAATTCCAAACAGACCATGGTCAAAAGTAGGAACAGATCTGTTCACGTGGAACGACAAGGAATATCTGGTAACTGTGGACTATTTTTCCAACTTCTGGGAGATAGACTACTTACAGGACACAAGGGCCAAAACAGTAATTAAAAAACTCAAGGCCCATTTTGCCAGATATGGCATTCCGGATATTGTGTTCTCTGACAACGCCGCTCAATTTACATCGGAAGAATTCAAAAAATTCAGGGAGAGGTGGGAATTTGAGCACCAGACATCATCTCCTGGATATCCGCAGAGTAATGGTAAAGCCGAGTCAGCAGTAAAAACAGCCAAAAGACTCATGCAAAAGGCAAAACAGGCAGGTACAGAGATATACCTGTCTATACTGGACCACAGAAACACACCCACACAAGGCCTAGACACCAGTCCAGCACAGTGGCTTATGAGTAGACGTACAAGGACTCTCCTACCAACTGCAGGTCAACTACTAAAGCCAAAGCTTGTGGGCAATGTTAAAGCCAAACTAACGAAGAATCAAGATAGGCAAGCTTTCTATTATAATAAATCTGCAAAAGATCTGCCTGTTCTCCAGAGCAATGACAATGTACGGATTCAGCCAATAGGGAAATATGACAAACACTGGAAAAAAGCGAAGGTTGTACAGAAATTGGGACCACGGTCCTATGAAATTATAACAGAGGAAGGAAGAAGATGGAGGAGAAATCGGAGACATCTGAGAAAAACACAAGAAGGAGATGATACAGGGCCCTGGGAACAGTATATGGACACTCAAAGCGATGAGACTATGAATACCAGCAACAAAGAAACAGGAACTGCTGAGGAGCATAGGGAGGTCTCTAGGCAGAGAGAGACAGTCCCAGAAAATAGACTGCCAGAATCAGAAGAAACCTCATATGTTACGCGAGCTGGCAGAACAATCAGAAAGCCGGCTCACCTCAAGGATTATATCTAATTTATAGCTATGTTCTACTTCACCATTTTGTGTTTGTTATATTTCATTGTTCTTTTATTTAAAAGCTGTATGTTATATGCTGTGTATGGCCTCTAGGGGTCTCACTACTTAGATACTGGTACAACTGTGTTATTGCCTCTCTTTGGTTGTAGTTCTAGGGCAGACACATGTATAATGGCAGCTAGAAGCACCTAATAAAATGTCTCCTGTTAACTACAGTGTGTGAGCATCTGAGCAGGATCGACTAACAGAACACTGCATAGCTGTTGTATTGTCCAGCTCCTTCAGAGTCACTTATTGGAAAAAGTATTTAGATGGGGAAACGAGAGAAAAGAGGTCTATCTTTGCATATTAGTTCTAGGTCAAAGACTCAACGTACTGAAGTTGTAGAGTCAGTATGACAGCCAGGCAAACAGTACTTTTAGAAGAAAGTTGAACAATGGTGAACTCCAGGTTTCTCTAAAGAGAGGCTTTGTTTATATCAAGCTGAGGTTGTTTTTTTATGTTTTAGGACAAATGCAAGCTGGGTATTCCGGACATATGTTCCTGAATGCATGGGGTCCTAAATACGAGCATCACTGCACAAAAGCATTGGGATTGGACTTACAGTACCTAGTTCTCCAGTTGCATGTAACTAGGGATGCATCAATACTTTGAATACGAGTACCAATACTTTCAGGCAAGCACTCGCTGATACTGAGTATCGATACTTGTGTGATTTGCGTCAATACAAAAGGTATGGACACAAATTGCACCGCAAAGAATAGCATGCGAATTGAATCGCACCACATTCCTATTCAAATCACATGCTATTCTATGCTGTGCAATTTGCATCCATACATTTTGTATTGATGCAAATCGCACCGCAAAGTATGGGTTTCAGGTATCGGGAGAATTTTCATGAGTACAATTACTTGTATACATACTTGGCATTTGTACTGAAACCAATACCAGTATCAGTACCAGTGCATCACTACATGTGACCTTAAAGACATATTTCTAAGCATATCTTGGCACATTTAACTTGCTTGTTGGCAACATGGTGCATTGTTAATAAATTGCTGTACCGGATTTACTGGTGATTACTTTAAGGGATAAAACTGCTACCTTGCCTAAGGCCCTTTTTGGCTTTTAAGCATATCTAAACTCAAAAGAAAATATTCAATGGATTGCAGATATCTGTTCTACCCCATGTATTGGAGATGAAGAGAGGAATCAATTTTTAAAGGAAATCTATGGTCACAGTACATACTTTCATTGTATAACATCAGCGTTGTAATGAGGAAAGATTAGAGGAACTGAATTTATTCTCTCTTGAGAAGAGAAGATTAAGGGGGGATATGATCAACATGTATAAATACATCAGTGGTTCATACAGTGAAATCGGTGTAGAGCTATTCAACCTGAGGTCATCACAGAGGACAAGAAGGCACTATTCACGTCTGGAGGAAAAGAAATTTAATCTCCAAACACGGAAAGGTTTCTTCAAAGTACGAGCTGTGAAAATGTGGAGTAGACTCCCTCAAGAGTTGGTTCTGGCCAGCTCAGTGGATTGCTTTAAAAAAGGCATGGATTCTTTCTTAGATACACAGAATATAGCTGGATACTAACATTTATAGGTAAAGTTAATCCAGGGAATATCTGATTGCCTCTCGGGGGATCAGGAAGGATTTTTTAACCTGAAGAAGCAAATTGGATCATGCTTTGCTGTTTTCTTTGCCTTCCTCTGGATCAACTGTGGGTGTAGGATTAAAACTTTTTTTCTATGGTTGAACTGGATGGACTTTTGTCCTTTTTTAGCCAGACTAACTATGTAATGGCAATACAAACAATAGTTAAATTTGACATCCCAATATGAGCTTACTTGAAATAAATCCTTTCTACATTAGATTTAAAAGTATTATGTACCTCATATTAAATTGCTGGTGCAGCTGTGATGATATCTGTTCTGCCTCCAGCCAGAAAATCCATTAAGCTGTCCAGCCTGCAACATCAAATTTGACCACTAGTTAGAGCCAGTAATAAATGTACTGTTTTACAGAACCTAGAGACTATTTAGATGAGAGTTAATAAAAATTCCCATAATTCAGAGAGAAAGGAAAGAGATGCATCTTGAGAGCTCAGACTCCATCTTAGAAACTGTGAGAGAAGGAACCAGCTGTCAGAGCATATGATGGACTAAGACTTGCATCCCTTTGCATCCCCTAAAGGCAGCATCACTGGTGAGAATCACTTATCACCATCTATATCCTAACTATACCTTGGTCATGAACAGGGTAAAACCTTCCAGAGCTGAAGTAGTTTTTAAACTAAAAAACAGGTATTCAGGCCCCACATTAAACACCTTTAGAAGGGATAAAACCAGAATTTTTACTTTACACAGCAGACATCCAGTCCTTGGATAACCATCATTAGAGATCATTTATTTGTATAGAGCATAAGCCAACATTTTTTTTACCTAGAGTTCTGCTTTAAAAGTTAAGGTCACCTTTCTGACCATGTTCCATGTTACACCAATAGTTAGGGTTTAACATGAAACTGACACCCCCACCCACACACACTTATAGAACTTGGGTGTTCTCCTCCTGGCTGGCTCCTGTCACATTTGAAATTGGCGCGGCTATGTGTGGCTCCACCTGCACAGTCACATCATTAAAGGACAAGTTCAACTTTTAGCAAAATATATTAAATGCACATTTTTTTGGAGGTAAAAAAATGTGCATTTATTATTTTTTGTTTCTGGAGCCTCTAAAACTTTACACCAGCAGATCGTTGGTGAAATGCAGGTCTCCATACATCATACAGGCAAGCAGATACTCACTGACAGGAAGATTCAATGAACTACCACGGCGTTCCACAACATTGTGGTAGTTTATTGAGAACTAGAACACGACAGTCGCAAAGCTGCCGGGACTTGTACTTTTCTCATTCACAGAATACTGTGAATGAGTGACTTGACCGTGCCGGCAGAGCCCCACGCGGTGCCTTTTTTAAAAATTGTGACAGCTGGCGAGGGGAGAAGATCCCCCACTAGCTGTCACAACAGGGGGAGATCAGGGAATGCAGGATATGGGTGTAACGTAACATGTTACAGAAAGTGAACTTATCCTCTACTTCACAGGAACCTGTTAATGAAAAAACTACAAATCTCTTCTGCCACCCTGGCACAGGGAATGTAGTTCTCAGTGGATCACAAGTGCGACGACGTCTCCTCATTGTAGTCCATTGATATTTTCTCCAGCTCTGTAACCTCTGTACCTAGATATGGACCTGAGCCTGGAGGAATAGTGTGTAGGAACTAGAACATTGCATCTGCCATCCACTTTTTGCGATTGTAAAGCTTTGCAAGCTCAAGAAAGGCAAACATTGGCTTTCTGAGAAATGAGTACAATTTTTTTTGAAAAAAATAAAATTCTTTAAAAAAAGGATGGGATATGCTTCTAAATGCACAACATATATATGGCTACCAATATTTATAATGAATAAAAGTGTAGAATTTTAGTCCCTGTTGGAGGACATTAGACCTCACTTTACAAGACCTCATGCACACAGGATATTTTTTCTTCCCAGGATGTCCCGAAAGCTGCATTTTGCAAGCATTTTTAAGTGCATCAAGCAGCTGGATGTTCATTCATTCCACTGGCCAGAATATCAATTTATTCTGGCCAATGAAAAGAATGCACGCGAAAGTGCTCCTGCTGCTGTCAATCAAATGCAATGAAGAGGAA
The DNA here is from genome assembly GCF_062004578.1 of Staurois parvus. Lineage (NCBI taxonomy): Eukaryota > Metazoa > Chordata > Amphibia > Anura > Ranidae > Staurois > Staurois parvus. The sequence continues at coordinate 4,784,962 of NW_028318385.1, read as the reverse complement.
GTGGGGACGGGCCTAAGTTCCCCTGTGTGTGTCTGTGGAGCAAACGACTTGAGGAGGAGGAGCCAAGATCGCCAACGAGGGACCCAAGAAGAGGAGGATAGGGGCTGCTTTCAATCGTATGCGGTGAGTTTAACCTGTTTGTCATTTTTATTTTAATAAACATTTTGAGTTTAGTAACACTTTAACCGCTTTCCCGCCGCCCTTCCAGATATACTGCTACAGAGCGGCGGGGGTGCGCAAAATCACATATATATGTGATTTTGCAGTTCTGGGTAGGGGGCGCACGCAAGCCACGCGCGTGCCCTACCTGTGCTGCTATTCATGGCCTGCCGGCACCTGGTGATTGCGGAGCATTACCGACAGAGGGAGAGAACTGTATGTAAACTATACAGTTCTCTCCCTTGCCAGCTCCTGTACACTGCTTTGTATGACTCTACATAGCAGAGCCATACAAAGCAGTGTGCTTACAGTTGAAAGCACTAACACAGCTCACAGTAAAACAGCACACAGTTAACCCTTTGATCGCCCCACATGCCCAGTGCCATTAGTACAGTGTCAGTGCTTTTTATTAGCACTGATCACTGTATTGATGTCACTGGTGATGTGAGTGACACCAAGTCAGTTCCCCCCAGTGTCAGAATGCCCACTGCAGTCCTGCTATAAGTTGCTGATCGCCACCATTACTAATAAAAATTAAAAAAAACAAAACAAATCCCAGTGTATATACCGCCATTCGTAAACACTATAACTTTCACGTAAACCAATTCATTTACACGTATTGGGATTTTTTTTAGCATAAACATGATGCAGAACCAATTTTGGCCTAAATTTTTTTTTAAAGTTTTTTTACTGGACATGTTTATTAGCAAAAAGTAAAAAAAAAATTTTCTCAAAATTGTCGGTCTTTTTTGGTTAGGAAGGGGGGCAAATGCTCTACAGGACAAGTGAGTGTGCATGAGGCCTATGGGTTTTTAGCTACCTTTGCATCAACTGCAGGGTTAGACCAAGATCACATGTATCTGTGTCTTTTGTCTGTCTTTTAGTGTGTTTTGTAACGTGTTGTAGCATGTTCACACATTTCTATTATTCTATTGCAAAGATATAATATAATAATGCAAAGAAAATCAGACATTTTTCAAATTGCAGTGCAATACACTATAGAGATCCGAACAGACTTATTAAATAACATGAAAAACGAGGGCTCTAACATAAGAGCCTGAAAGCATTGGCATGCGGACACCATCCCTCTATATTTAAAATTAAATTTAAAAAAAAAATTCTCCTCAGAAATAGGTAGGAAGTAGGTTAGGACCCCTTTAAGAAATCAGATAAGGAAAAAAGTAAAAAGAGATTAAGCACTTGACCATGGAAAAAAGCAGGAAAATCACGTGACCTTGGAACATTCTGGAATATTGGGGGCTCATTATATAAAGGCACCCCGTGACTGAATTCTCCACAGTTGGTCAGAGTTGGCCAACGGGCTCCCCACCCTCCTTCCCTTGTTACAAGGCACTATTTATGTGGTTTGTGTCACCTTTTCTATAGAAAAGGGGGACTTATTGATAGAATTATTTCAGATGGCTCGAGTCCTTAAAGACTGAGCACGTTTATTCATGGTTGATAATTAAAGTGTAAGATTTTTGAATAAATTATTTTGCAAATTTAATTTATGTTATTATTATTATTATACAGTATTTCTAAAGCACCAACAGTTTGCTCAGCGCTGTACATTACAATGGGAGACAGAACATGTGACAGTAAAATAACAATACAATGCGATACATGAGGGGTTCGAGGAGTTATGTGTAATTACCAATAAAAGTGCCGCGTCCAAAAGTTTTATGCCAAAAAAGAAATGTCGTGTGTGTGTCATTGTTTGAAATGAATTTATTTAAGTATAGTTATTTGAGGAAGAGGGATATAGTGCGGCCTGCATTCCCATGCATTGTCCTACTTTACTACATATGTGACAAAATACCAAGGTGTGAACAGGGCCTGAGGACTCCAGTGCTGCAAGGTGTTTTTTTTTTCTTTTTTGGCTAAACTCAATAGACATGCACTTTATTTTATTTTCAAAAAAGCTATACAAGCCTTTCCATTTATGCTATGACCGTTTTAATTTCACGACACACTATAGTAAATCAGGCCCTATGGATGGTGTTAGCTGAGGAAAGCCAAGCCATGTTTGCACAGCAGTAGTTGCAGTGAGTCCTCTCCAGCAGGCTCAGGCCTGGGTCTCAGCACACTTTGCACTGCTTCTGTTGCCTGGGTTTCTTTGCTCAATGCAGAACGTAACTGAACTCCAGCAGAGCTGAGCTCATTGTTTGACTTTGCAGGGAAAATTGAAACCTCTTTCCGCCCTCCCCTCCTCCTCCACCTCCTCCTTGGAAAGGGGGGGGTGAGACTTGGCTACGAGAAAAGGATGTGAAAATATGGCGAACTTTTCCTGGGAAATGCTCAGGACGAAACCGTTACTTGTAAGAGTGTGCTAGAGAGCTGCGCAACAGGAGCCTGTGTGACCTGTAGAAGTTTCCTCAGCACATTGCCATGGCCTGTATTGTCAGCCCTGCCATTACTGCCTGAGGAACAATGGAGCAACAGGCTGTAAAGAGGAGAGAAAGGGTAGGATGCAGTAAACTTCTTTGTTGACTTTTTAATTAACCCCTGTAGTGCTATCTTGCTAACTTGATTATTGCTGCCTTGGTCAGTCAATGGGTTGGCGACCCAGCTGAAGAGAGATGGTGAGCGGTGCTTTTCTGTGGACATTGTACACCTTTGTGTACAGGACAGGCAATGCTCCCTTCTAAAGTTCACTTCTAACAATGCAATAGAGGTGTATGTGTTGTCTCCAGTGACCGCAGTGCTGTCAGGGTCAAGACATTCTGTGATCTATCACCCTACTTCAAGGATTCCTGAGGTTCAACTGAGTACTGCCCGTGATACTTTTTTTTTATTCAAATTTTCAGGACAAGCTTTTGGAGTGTTCCCTTCTTTTTGATCCAAGCAGTATTTGGGAATACCCTGAAAACTTGTCCTGAAATAGTGTTAATATAAATCGTATCATGGACCATACCATTTTGTTGCAAGTGCACTAATACGGTTACAATCACCTCAAGCATGAGGTTAAACTTGTGGCCTGCATGATATCAAGAGAGAGGGAAAACGGAGGGGGGGTCCACCATGTGGGCTTACCGGTGAAGATGTACTTTTACGGACATTGAAGCCTCTTGGAACTCTGCTCGTTGCTGGACATGGGATAACTAAACTTCTTCTGTCTAGCTCTGCCCTTGGACTTGTACAGTAAGCTCAAGAACAAGGTCAAGGGATGCTGAAGAGTTAGAGAGTGAGCTTACTGTCTAATGAAGGTGGGAGAGATGTAGTGAAAACACTGTCAATGACAGAGAGAGACTACCATAATGCTAGCTCAGTGTATGGCTCTGAAAATGCCAGGGAACTACAAGCCCCAGAAGGCCATGTTAGCTTCTGGCTGCCAGTGTTTGCTGGGGTATATAGTTCCACTACAAGTACCGCTAGCCTAGCATTGGCAAGAACAGAGCACTGAGCATGACAGTATTAGAGAGAGTGTATTGGCAGTGTTAGGTCAACACTGAGTAACATAATGAGGTAATATGATGCGTGTTTGCTTGTATCAAGAATTGGAATAACTGTCATGGAGAGTTCACTGCTAAAAAAGGCTTACTGATTGACTATTAATTCACATTTTAGGAAAATGCATTACCATATGACCTAATCAAAATCATCAACATACCTTCTGCCTTCTATGTCTTCTACCTTTTTATTTGTTCCCTCACTTTTTTAGAATGTAAGCTTTATGGGCTAGTGTTGTGGCTGTTACTTGTTTACCTTTAGAATACAAAAATGTACAATTTATCTTTTGCACACTTGCGTTGTACTGTACTTAATATTGATTTATGTGGGATAATTTAAGCTGTTTAGGGTTCATATTGGTTAAACGTTAGGGTGAGAGCTGGGTATTAAGGTATCAGCCAAGGGTGGAGTTGAGTGTTATGTAACAGGTAAAAGGTTGAGTATTATTATTATATTATATATATTATTCAGGTAAGGCGCGGGTTAAGAGCGTTTAAGTAAGGTGTGGATTAAAGTGGTTCTAAATGCAGGTTTTATACCTTAAAGAATTCTCTTCATTAGGCCCCTTTCACATTGATGGTCCAATCGGGTCCGCCTGTCAGTTTTTCATTGAACCTCTATGGACCAGTGGGTATCACCAGACAAGTTTCCGCTGACACCCGTCGGCATCCGATCCGATCCTGTACGCCAAAAACAGACAGATGGAATCCCATCTGTCTGCTGTCTGGTGGATTGGATTGGATGGAAATGGACAGGTGGTCCATTTCCATCCGACCGCCCCATAGAAGACAGCGGGCAGTGTCTGTGTCCACTGCTGCAGCGGAGCAGACACGGATCTGTCATCTTCCAGCTCAGCGGGGTTCAGCGGAAAGATCCCCCGCTGAGCAGGCGGATCCACTGACAGGTCCTCCCCATCTGAAAGGGGCCTTAAAGTGAAAAACCTTCTCTACAGCAGCAGAGCGGACACAGACCTGTCATCCTCCTGCTCAGCGGGGATCAGTGGAGAGATCCCCGGCAGAGTGTTAGGATTTAGGTAGGAGGAGGGTTGAGTGTTAGGGTTTGGTTCGCAGTAGAGTTCGGTTAGGGTTCAGATACGAGCAGGATTGAGTGTTAAGATTCAAAAAAAGGAAGTGTTGAATGGTAAAGGGTAACTCTATATTCATGGGAAAAAATATAGCAAATAAAAAAAGAATATAGTATATACAATTGCTATACAAGCCATGTTGTAATTTAATGTTAATAAAAATGACCTTTCCTTTTTATTCTGCAGTGCTGTAGTTTTCTGTAAATTCAATGCAGTATGGTGACCTGGAGATGTTCTATACACAGTTGGTGTGCCAAACACCCCCAGAGATATAACCTGCTTGTGTGATTAGCTCACTGATTTTGTCTTAGTCTGCACTAAGATGCAATGCAGATTTTAGGCGTCCTGTGCAATAAAAATGTGAATTTTGGCAAGATACTACCAAAGGGTTGACCATGTCTAAAGGGATGCAGACACTACATTTTCCCTCATCAGCTGATTAATAAAGAACCAGACCGTTCCATTCAGAATAAGAGTGTAGTTAGCGGCGGACTGACCATTCGAGCATTCAGGCACTGCCCGAGGGCCCGGGGTCAGTAGGGGGCCCCATGAAATGCCCCTGGTACCTTTTTATAGGCTTTTTTGGGTATGCTTTGAGTGCGGGCAAGGACACAGGGGTCCCATGATCCCCTATTGTTTAGGGGCCCCATGAGTTGTCAGTCCGCCCCTGAGTGTAATCAATCTGGTGAAACAAACAGCAACACAAGGTAGAAATCCTCCACAAAGCTCAAATCCCTGCAATGTACATTGATCTCACAGAGGGATTTTCTTTCTGAACAATAGTGTTACTCTTTAAGGTTTGGGTTGGGGGAAGATTGAGTGTTAATGGGTAAGCAAAGCCTAACAATAACTATTCTTAAAAATGTTCTCCCCCCTCCTCCTTCCTATCTTGCCTAACCTGTATAGAAAAAGATTTACCTATTTTTAATCCTAATCCAGACAAGTGATCCAGCAGCTCCAACTCTCCTGTGTCAGTGAGCAGCTGCTGCAGGGGAGAGGAGGGAGCAACGACAACAGCTAGACTGTAGGAACCTATGGGTGCCATCACCGCTCCTGGAATTCACAGCCATTGTCGAGAGCTCCCACAGCTGCAGGAGAACCTGACTGGAGTGGATTGAAAGTAGATAGGTGCAAAGATCTTTTTTACAGTGGTTAAGCAGGATAGGTAGGCAGAGAGGGAGGTAATAGGTGTAAGAAGAGTTATAGTTGGGGTTTTCTTCCACTTTAATGTAAAATTTAAACTTTTCTTCACACCAGGTAGTAGAGTTTTTGTTGTACTTCCAGCCTGCTATGGCTATGAGAGCTGTGGCTCAAGTGTTGTTGTTTATACAATTTTGTGAATGGGTCACAGACTACAAAGCATCCTGTGACTAGACAAGAGGAGAGGAGGGGTGGATAAATTACACTAATATGGGCTCCCATAGCCACAGCAGGCCATATATATGGTGAAAACTGTACTATTTGACCCTAATTCTTACAATATCTAACAGTCATCTCAACATTGGATAAACCTCAGCATAGGTAACATTTTTGTATACACAACAGAACAGATAAACGTCTCTCTGCCTGGAAAGGCTCTCTGTAGACCAACTTCAGCACCACCAGGGTGTCCATACATGGATCGAAACCTGGCTGGTCCCTGCTGAACCAGATGAATTTTGATGCATGTATGGCTAGCTTTGGTATTGTCATAAGGCGTGTGCTTCGAGATGAAGTGCATGATATTTTGCACTTCATCTCACGCATGCGCAGTATCACAGACATTTTCTCTTAATGTTGGTACAGGAATGGATACCCAGGCAGCACAGAAGCAGGACAAAAACAGGTAAGTATGAAAAAAAGGCACAAGGAGGTAGGCAAGAATGATTGATTATTTCCTCCCTATTCAGGTATATAGATTCATAGAGTAAGGATGGGGGGTAGGGTGTGTTGTTGTCTTTAAGTTCGATAATTTAATACATTTCCATTGCTCTCCCAACTTTTTCAAATAGCTACTCTGTAAAACCTGACCACTTTGAAGGAGAGATGCTTGCAATAGTTCAGAGCCGCGACATATTCATATACACCTTAGTAACACATACAGTACATGACTCCATCCACCATTTATCGCACTACCGTGAGACAGATTTCAAGAGTGCAATCAGTGATACGGTTTATAAATGACAATGACTATGTATCCATTCCTTAATCCATCCATTCCTCTATCCATCAATTCATCCATCTTTCCATGCCTTCCTTCCTTCTTCCATCCATCATGTATCCATCCATCTCTCTGTACTTTTTTACACATAAGACCTCTACAGCATCCAATCCGTTTCACATTCCCAATTCAGATGGAATGAAAGGGAAAATCTGATGGACTTCCATGGGCAACAAGAGCTGTTCCATTTGCGTTGGGCCAGAGCTTGAGTGCCATTCATTAGTATGAAGCTGATCTATTTAGTATGAGAGGAATGAACTGCATGTTAAATAGGAAGCCCGGGGAGCAAAAGGGTCTCTGAGAAGGGTCTTAGCCAGATCCAAAGAAACAAAGCGTAGACTGACAGACCATATTCAAAGAAGATAAATGTGATGGGAAGTAGAGAAAGCGAATCCATAGGTAACACTGGGCCTCACTTATCAAAGGTGTCTGAAAGGAACCCGTGGCAAGGAATCAGAAGGCAACTTAGAGAATGAGAGAGGAGGTATGAATCATCACTGGGGGCAACCAAGACATAGTCGGAAACATTTTGAAATGTTTATCAGAAACACAATATTGGGTTGATTTACTAAAGGCAAATAGACTGTTTACTTTGCAGGGGAATTTTCCCCAGTGAATGAAGTGAAGACGCTCATGACTTACATCATCCAATCATGTGCAAGCAAAAATTATGTTTTTTTTTATTTTCCTTGCACATGATTGGGTATTCTTTGCAAAGTGGATTTTCACCACATTCACTAAACTAAGGAAAAAAATCTAAACAGCCTGTTTGCCTTGACTAAGTTAACTCCACTGTCTCAGAATGCTGTCAAACATGGTAGAGCCTTTAGAGTTCATGAACACAGACACAGAGGGCCGTATACTCTCAAGGACTGTATCATTGATGGGCTGATAGATGGCTGTATGCCTGTAAGGTCTGGTTCACACTGGTGCGACTTCAGATGTGATCTGAGTTGCACAGAATCGCATGACAATGGAAATCACATTGTTTTCAATGCTGCCCATTCATACCAATATGATTCAACATAGAGTGATTTTGAAAAAGGTTCCTGTACTACTTTGATGTGATTCCAGTACGGTTTTGGCCCATAGAATATTAAAACTTTATCAAAGTTGCATCCAAGTAGCACTACATAATCACACTGAAAGTTGGATCAAAATCTAATCTCAGCAGTGTGAACCTAGCCTTACTACACATCCAGATGGTTACTGCATATAGGGATGGATGAGTGGCTCGGATATGTTGGTGCGGGCAGACAGCCATAGCATCTGCCAGTCTATCATTGAATATGTACAAAAATACCTGTGATTCCTGATTTTCACCTTACCTCTCCACCTCTTCCAATCAAAGAACACCTGTATTCATTAAAAAAATACAATGTGTTCTCTAAATGGTAGATGTGCTGACTCCCTATGTTCTGTGTGTGGAGAACTTCAGCAAGACAACTATCACTGTATTAATGCCAACTGCCACAGTGATTTCCAGCTTCTCCTTCAGCCCATCAGGTATAAGATATTAAGCTTGCATTGTGCCAAGCTGGAGCAATGTAAGTAATACAGATCATTCCTGATGTGCGACTTTAAACAAAAAAAGGAAATTTGGGGACTGTTTTGGCCATACTTCTCCTGTGGGTTACAGGAGGGCACTTCTTCCTGCTTTCTTGTGATCCATATTCAGCTGACAGTGGGGTAAAACATCACAGAGCTGGTTTAGGCTCTGCAGGGATACTGACAATAATGTCAGGATCTGCCCAGATGCCTGAAGGACAGCTGGCTCAGCCTCTCAGCATGCCACTGAGAGCATAAGCCAGCTACTCCCATCCCCTCCACAGTCTGATACTCCAGTGAGCACTGGAGGGGCAGAACACAGAGCAGGGACTGACAGAGTGAACCCGAATTCTAAGCGATCAGTGGACTTTGATTGCTCTTTTCTCAGTGCAGGACTGGCTGGGAGATAGCTGCAGCATCGAATCAATGTTGCAGTCATCTAGGTGAGTATGTAGGTTTATTATTTTGGTTTCCCGATCTCTTTTAATACATGAAAAGTATTTTTTGCATTTTAAAATGCTCATGTCCAGTTAATGCTACATAGTTATTAAAGTGATACTAAACCCAGGACCCTGCATTCACTATATCTGATCTCCCACAGTGCACAGAACAGGGAAATGCAATCATTTTAGTAAATATAAAATAAAATACCTGCTCATCAGCAGTTAGAGCAGTCAGGTGACTTCTATCAGTGTCTAGCTGAGCACTGGTTAAAGCTTGTAGGAGGAGTTTTCATTCTCCCCTGATTGTCCTATGAGGTTGCAGGACCCCTGATCCTCTATCTGGACAGTGCTGAGTGGCCCTGTGCTGAACACATGCACTCTCCCAAGAAAAAAAACCTCTCAAGCAGTACACACCAAACTGAGCATGTTTAGCTTGCCCACAAGGCTCTGTTCTATTAGCAGATGAATTGGGGACAGTAGAAGAAGGGAAAGATCAAATAAGACAGGATCAAACATGTGTTTTACACAATGCAGAGGATTAACCCCTTAGGTTCCACAGTGAGTATAACAAGCATGCTTTACTGCATATACAGACTGATTTTACTGCTGTGGGTTTAGTAACACTTTAATGGGAAACAAAATGATATGTAACAGAAATGCTTGTACTTTTCCAACGAAAAATCTTCAATATAGGCTTAACCCTGGTATCTGTTGGTTATCCCTTCTAGACATCTTGATGTATTTTAGGAAAATATTTGATAATCTCCTGCACACTCATAGTGTTGCAATTTTACTTGAATCCCGTATTTTATCTGTGAGCCGGTTTTAAGCTGCACCCTTTAGCCAACTGCTGAACTGTTGTGCCTTTATACAGTGCAATGATACTACAAATACATTCATTCTTAATTCTTAATAGACAAGCTGATGATTAAATTAGCTGATTTACTGCCTGCCAGTATGGCACATGTCCACTTATGACCAGGGGCGGACTGACAACTCATGGGGCCCCCGGGCAATAGGGGATCATGGGGCCCCTGTGTCCTTGCCCAAACTCAAAAAAGCCTATGAAAAAGGTACCAGGGGCATCTCATGGGGCCCCGTACTGACCCCGGGCCCTCGGGCAGTGCCCGAGTTTCCAAATGGTCAGTCCGCCGTTGCTTATGACTGATGTGCGGGCCATCTCTGTATCACAAATAAGTGTTCACTAAGTAAAAGAACTTCAAAGTAGAACTACAGGGCAACATACTGACAACAATGAACAAATGCTTCACACAGCTTAAACCGTATCTAAAGCCCAAATAAAAAACATAATGTATTGCAGCATTCCAGTTCTTAGATGTATGGCTGCATTAGTTTTAATTTTTTTCCGGTATTTTTCTTTTTTTCACTTGAAAATATCACACTTCCTTTCCCTTCATGTCTACACTCATTTCTCCATTGTACCAATGGAGGGAACTATGGTTGTGACACAGGCTGTCTGTCTTTGTGTATCTCCTCTAAATGGTGAAATGATGGGATTAGTAGCTAAAAAAAATAGGATGTTTGTGCTTTCTATTCAGCCCACAAGACATGACAAGGATGCTACTTTCCTGGCAAGGTCAAACGGTATTTTCTGTACTTTTAGAACAGTTCTTAGCTTCAAAAATGAAAACAAATGCAACCACTGCATCTAATGAGTGGGAAACTGCAATATATAACATTTTTATTTTTAGCTTTATGCACTTTGATATTGCCCAGGTGACCCCCCTCCCCTCGCTACCAGTCATAGAAAAAATTTGCCCCAGGCCTTTAAAGAACTAAAAAAAAAAGGTTTTTGGCTGGAACTGGCTCATATTTGTATTTTATTAGTTGTTCTTCATAATTTGTTTAGTATGCAGTGATACCACATCCACTTCAATACCGGGCACTTTTACCCTCTTCCTGCCCAAGACAATTTTCAGCTTTCTGCATTCTCACTATGACAATGGTCATGCAACACTGTACCCATAAAAAATGTTATTTTGTTCACACAATAGAGCTTTCTTTTGGTGGTATTTAATCACCGCTGAGTTTTTTATTGTTTGCTAAATAAACAAAAAAAACAAACTTTTGGGGGAAAAAATGTGTTTTTCTTCATTTCTGATGTAAAATTTTGCAAATAAATAAAGTTTCTTCATAAATTTAGGTCAAAATGTATTCTGCTACATTTCTTTGGTGAAAATAACCCAACTTAGTGTATATTATTTAGTCTGTAGGAAAGTTAGACTGTAGGTAGATAGAGACCACAAACTATGGTATATATATCTGACAATCGATCAATCCTGATGTGCTGACGGCTCATTTCTTGAGGCCTGAAAAAGCCAGGATAGTTCAAATACCCCCCCAAATGACCAATTTTTGTCAAATAGACAGTCCAATGTATTTAGTAAGAGACATGGCAAGTTTTTGGAAGTTGTAATTTTTCTGTCACAATTTTTTGGAAAATGGAGAAATTAAAAAGAAGAGGAGATTAAGGGGGGATATGATCAACATGTATAAATACATTAGTGGTTCATATAGTGAACTCGGTGTAGAGCTATTCACCCTGAGGTCATCACAGAGGACAAAGGGGCACTCTTTATGTCTGGAGGAAAAGAAATTTAATCTACAAATATGGAAAGGTTTCTTCACAGTACGAGCTGTAAAAATGTGGAATAGACTCCCTCAAGAGTTGATTCTGGCCAGCTCAGTGGATTGCTTTAAAAAAAGGCCCGGATTCTTTCTTGGATACACCGAATATAGCTAGATAGTAACATTTATAGGTAAAGTTGATCCAGGGAATATCCGATTGCTTCTCGAGGGATCAGGAAGGAATTTTTTCTCCTGCAGAAGCAAATTGGATCATGCTTTGCTGTTTTTTTTTTGCCTTCCTCTGGATCAACTGTGGGTGTAGGATTATAACTTTTTTTTTTGAGGGCTGGTAAAACCCTTTGGTCGAGCTGTGTTTTTCCTGCTCCTCATCTTCTCCCCCTTTAGCTGGTAAGGTAACAGCCAGGGATTTACACATTGTCAACCCCCTGTTGCGTTCCAGGGGGACTATTGCCCACCGAAAGTGACCCATTCAAGTGAAAAGCAAAGCAAGTGTGAATGAGTCCTTTGTGTCAGTGAGGTTGAGGTTTTGTGTAGATGGCATCATTCTGAGACACTTCTAAGATCATGTAAAATTTATTTATACCTGCATCAGACCTGCAGCTGACCTCCTTGTTGCAAACGTGCGCACCAGGGACTGACGCAGTCCTCCATTTTGTTTGACCTTTAAGTAATAAATCTTTCCTTCTGAAAGTGTTGAACTGTTTTATATAGCGCTTTATTGCAAATTATGAATTCCTGCCTCTAAAGAGAACGCTACTGTGTTTGTTTAACCCTCCTTAGAACTGTGTTATACAGACGATTACCTCAACCATTATAGTGTTATAACTGATATCACAGAGTTTCCTCTTTCTCTGTACAAAAAGGAGGTATGGCAGTGTGAAGGGTTAATTGCATAATTAACCTGACCCAGTAACAATCGCTCAGGCTGCCGGTACATCGATTGTGGTCCAATTAGCTGGAAAATTGTTCTGCAGGGTGCAGCTGGGTGTGGCATTGTTACGCACGTTTTAGATCGGCTAGGCCTTCGGTCACAAGTTTGGTGAGAAGGGCTGGGGTCTGACGCCGCGATCGTGACACTCCTGATCTGCATTTGACCTGCTGCAAGCAGATTTGTAATCCTATAGACTTGTATGGGAAAGCAAGACCCATTTGAAGTGAACAAATGTCAACACAGGTTCTTAGCATTTACAGTGATTCTGGCAAATTGGAGTTCAGCTGCTGATTAAACAACAAGCATTGTTTGGAGCTCCATACAGAATTTGCCAGCTTCAGTATCTACTCTTATTATCAAGTACAGCTGCTAGTGATCATGGTACACCAGACAATTGGGTGTGCATATAAGGCTCCATGCACACTGGGTGTTTTAATAACACTGGTAGTGTTAGCCGTGTTAAGTCACGTTAAAAACACAAGTTTTTCAGTGTTTTTTAGCAGGTTTTCAGTAGCGTTTAGCCGTGTGTTTTTTTTAGTGGTTTTTTTTTGCTCAAAAAAGGTCTAAATATGATGGTTTGCTGCGTTGTACCACGTTTTACTGCGTTTTTCAGTGTTCGAGCATTTTTACAGCTTAAAAACTCCTCTAGAAACCCACTAGTTCTGGGGGGTTTTTCCAGCCAAAAAATGCCCTGCCAAAAATGCTGATTACAGCCTATGTGTGCATGGACACATAGGATAACATGCTGGGGAGTTTACTTACTGTAGAAAAAAAATGCCAAAAGCCAAAAAGAGCAGCTATAAGTCCTCATGCACACTTGAAGTTTTACAGTTGCTGACATTTTTTTCTACAGCTAGTAAACCCCCAGCATGTTATCCTATGTGTCCATGCACACATAGACTGTAATCAATGTTTTTTGGCTGGGACATTTTTTGGCTGGAAAAAAACCCAGGACTAGTGGGTTTCTAGAGGAGTTTGTTAGCTGTAAAAATGCTCTAACGCTGAAAAACGCGCCAAAACGCAGTAAAATGCCGCAAACTGGCGTTTTTGGACTTTTTTGATCAAAAAATAAATATTTGTTTAAATATAAAAATGCAAGAAAACGCAAATGCTGAAAAACAAGGGAAAAACGCCACGAATCATGGCTAAACGCTAATGCAAAAATGCTAAAAAAAGATGAAAAACTCACGTTTTTAACGTGACTGTACACAGCTAACGTTACCAGCGCTATCAAAATGTCCAGTGTGCATGAGGGCTAAAAACATCCAGTGTGCATGAGGACTAAGAATTACTGAAGTCCTATACAGCAGCAACTATGTAGCCAGCATAAATCCCTTGGGAAAATAACTAGGAAGATATCTGTAGCTGCTTCAAAGTTGTCCAAGTGAAAAAGACCTAAGAATTGCATTGCAACTAACCAAGATGTTCTTTCTGGCCCAGTTTTTAAAAAGAGATGATCTACATATTGGACAGTCTTGATTCATTTACCTAAAAGAATGAAAGATCAATACCCGGACACACAAATATTTGAAATTCTTTATGTTTGTATGCCTTAACCACTTCCACTTTTACCCCCTTCCTGACCAGGGCAATTTTCAGCTTTCAGCGCTATCACACTTTGAATGACAATTGCGCGGTCATGCAACACTGTACCCAAATGAATTTTTTACCATTTTTTTTGAGACAGATAAAACTTTATTTTGGTGGTATTTATTCACCGCTGGGATTTTTATTTTTTTTGCTATGTAAATGAAAATGTCCAAAAATTTTGAAAAAAAGTGTTTTTTTTATAAAATTTTGCAAATAAATAATATTTCATCACAAATCTTGGCCAAAGTGTATTCCGTTATCTTTTTAGTAAAAAAAAATCCAAATTAGTTTATAACCAAAAATTATAATTTTTAAACATTTTTTTTTACATTTTTATTTTATTTTTTTATATTATTATTTTTTATTTTTTTTTACATACTGTCACCCTAGCAGTACAGTGTCACCATGGTGACACTGTACTACTTGTGGGGGGTGATGAAGATTTTTTTGTTTTTTTTTACACTGATTGCTTTTACACCCATATAGGAGGTAAAAGCAATCATTTCTCTTTCTCTCTGTCTGCATTCTTGCAGTCATTGAGAAGTACTGAGTGAGCTGTGATTGGTCACAGCTTGTCACATGGTACAAGGCTGTTGTGAATAGCCTTGTACCATGTGACCTCTGTGATCATTCACAGATTTCACACGTAGTAAGCAATGATGTCACAAGTGACATCTTGCTTACTACTTTGCATGTGATCACTGATTGGCCAATCAGTGATCACATGATCGGGATCTCGTACAGAGGTCCCGTCCGGCGATCGGTGTTCCACTGTGTCCGGAGGACACAGCGGGCACAGGATCATGGTGCTGCGCGCTCCCAGGGAGCGCGCACAAGCAGGGTGCGGGGATGCCGTTTATAAACAGCCACCCGACCCTGCAGTGCCACCGTCCGGCCGTTTATATGCAACGGCCAGTCGGGAAGTGGTTAAAGTGGTTGTAAAGCTCAGAAAAGATATATGACATAATATTATTATTATTATACAGTATTTATATAGCGCCAAAAGGTTTGCTCAGCGCTGTATATTATAGTGGGGAACTGAACTAAGCATACATTTCTATAGTGCGTACTTGTCTCAATTCACAGTACTCAAGTGTCATTCCTGTCTGCTGCCTCATTCCTCTGCTGTCAGCATGAGTTACTTCTGATGAGTTTTCCTAACACCAAGAGAAACATAGTGACATAAGAGGGCACAGCCTGTGATTAACAGCTTCAGCTCTGTTCTGAGTGAGGAGGGGTGTGTCCATTCCCTCCAATCAGCTCTCAGAGCTCACTTTACTGATGTAACTTCAGATCCCCACCCCCTGCTTTTCAGAGTTGAGAGATCCTTTGTAAATCCTACATTTTGAATGGATGTAAAGAGCTATAGATAAACAGGTACATTTTTTTTTCATCTCTGTGTATCACCTGAGGCCAATCATTTCACTGGGTATATGTAAGGGTTTACAACCATTTTAACAAAGACATCTACAGGTTGGAAATGTTTGCTTATTACCCCTTGGAAACTTCTATAGTCACACATGACCCCAGTCTCTAGAACTGTTGCTGGAGGCACATGTACACAATCTCATGTTGGCACACGCTTTTGCACATTAGAGAACAACGTCATTTCCACTAGCTCTTATCGGCACAGCAGAGAAATGCAAATAGTGTGATAAAAATGTTCTTAAGCTGGCCATACACAGAGTGAATTTTGGCCAGCTGCTGATGAACTGGCAAAAATTGAGCTGTAGGTGGATCTCCTATCACCTCCCACCCAACATCCTTTGATATGAAAATCAAAGGATCAGGACAGGAAACTGTTGGCTAAACAAGGGCTTAATCCAATCAGACACAGCCAGGTATTCTGACAGCCACAGGTCCTGGCTGTCAGGATACAATATACAGCATATTGCTCCACCTATGGAAAATCTTACAGTTTATGGCTAGCCTTAGTGACATTAGCATGTACATCAAATGGAGGGAGCAGAATCAAGAAAACATTTGCCTGAATGGGCTAATGAAAATCTTTAGTGCTTGTGTAGAAGGGTGTTGCTTTCCTGCGTTTGACACGCACAGCAAACAAAGATCATCAGATTTCTATTTACTTCAATGGTGCATTGTGGATGACAGTTCTGAGGCCGCATTTGATCTGCTTTATGTTTCTTTTTTTAATGCACCAGATCTTATGTATTTATTTACATTGTGTTTTAGATTCAATCTCATATTGGAGTAGTTCTGTGGTCAAATATAAAAGGCATCATTTGACAACAAAATCTGTGTACAAAAGGCCTTAGACTTAGGGGGTAAAAGTAGGCGTTTGAGCCATGTTTCTACTGCCCCCAGTCACACCACTTAAGCTGCAAAAGCTGTGGTACTGGGTTCCACTGATACATTCAACTGACAGTGCTGCCATCCAAAGTCAACTGATTCAAGTGGAGAAGGCCTTGCTGCAACAGTAAGCCAGATGCTAGGCTCATGTTTGTGGTGCACAATTTCCAAAAAAGTTTGTTCGGCTGTCAAAACTCCCCCAAAAACAGGCCTAATTGACGGTCAGCTGCAACCTGTGCCACTCCATGAAAAGTGATCAGCCATGGATCGCTTTTCACTGACCAACTCAGGTGTAAATGAGCTCTTCTATTTAGAGCTGGTACTTGCTATGTTGGAAGGAGGTGTGATAACTTAGATACCTGAAATGGATTTAGCACTATGTTCCAAGGAGCCACTGTAGTTTAACCGGTTCTTTCCCAAAACAAGTGCAGTGGCAGACAGGCACACAGCAACAGTTCATTCACTCTTGGCTCAGTAATCAATCTAAGGGAGATCTTTTTAGGATTTTTATCACTGAAGAACTTGGATGGGGTGTAGGGTCATATGGGAGACTCAAGATTCACTGAATAATTGCAGGAGGACACTCCACTTTGCTGAGCCTCCCTGAACAGTCTCCATACAGAAACAAGTATAGATGGCAGAACTGAGTCCTTTTTAAAAGCGATCCCAGTCAGGATGACCATTGGGTAAAGTCACTAGGACCCTGAGCTCAGGCCAGTACTCACAATGTCATTGGATCACTAGATGCCTCCTTTCAGTATCTACCAGGCACTCTTCATTTAGCTCTCCAGACCAGGTATTTAGGTGACGGATCCCTTAATTAGCTTCAAAGAAAAAAAGGATCTTAATAGTAGCCCCCCCAGTTATATCATATATATGGAACCTAGATGAATATGCAGCAGTTCCACCTTTCTGCCCAGAGGGGCAGAGCCCCTCAGGATGGGGACTCCTCCTGCAGTGTTAAACACAGGAGTAGGACAGGGCTGCTCCAGGCCTCAGACTATTTATGTGCCCTTTAGCCACCTACTGGGCACACCAGGGATTGGCTGAAGATCCTTAAATATTCAGACTGCTCATTTGACTTTTCAGCCCACTATGATTCTGGAATCCTCTAGAATACAGGTGAAACAATCAAACCTACAGCCTGCGAAACACAGAACAGCCCAAAGTAATTAACAACCGTTCCACTGATTACAGAGGTGCCAAAAAGAAGTAAACTTACCCAACATCCTAGCAATCTAACTAGGAGGGTGCTACATCAAAATGATTTTTGGGTGATGCTGAAGTGTTATCTATACCAGGAAAGTTTTTTTACACTGCAAATGGTTCACATATTATCATCATAATGACTAAAATATATTAACACTGATAATTGTATGCAAAGATAAAACAACTGTTTTTTTTGTTATTATCAGTGTAAAATGTATGCATAGATCAGGACATTTTAATTGTTTTACTGCAGAATGCAGATGTTATCACTGTAGCTTTCCTTCCCCTGTCACGACTTATTACTTACCTTAGAAGAAGTGGCTTCTATCCAATCAGATGTCATCCTCTTTTGCGCACAAGGCTCTGCTACTTTTTTGTACAATATAGTAAGATAATATAGTTTAACCTATTATTTTCCATTGTGTATACCAGCTGTACTTTGTTCTGAGACAACTGAAACAGATGTAACAGAAGGCAGATACCAAAATCAGAAATTGGATTAGTATTCCAGGAAACTGGCTTTTAGAGTTCAGAACATAATCCTAAGGTTTCAATAAAATGTTTCTATCTTCTACATTTCTTAATTTGGAAAAAAATTAAACTCATTCATGATCTATAATTGTCTATACATTTACTATTAGCTGTGGGGGGGATTTACTAAAACTGAAGCACTCAGAATCTGGTGCAGCTATGTATGGTAGCCAATCAGCTTCTAACATCGGCTTGTTCAATAAGCTTTGACGAAAAAACCCTGGAAGTTTGTTAGTTTCTATGCAGAGCTGCACTAGATTCTGCATGCACCAGTTTTGGTAAATCTCCTGAGGTCCTTGAACAGCTAATTAAGATTGACAACAGGGAAATACTTTGCACCCAGTTCTCCTGTGCCATTCCACCTTTTTACTTGTTATTAGGTTGCAGGGGGCTCCTGCTGTCCTTGGTTGATAGAATGCAGACAGACTCTGCCACCTAGGATCCTTGGTTAGTAGGATGGTGGTAGCCTCTGCAACCTAGCATCCTTGGTTACTATGATGCAGACATCTCTGCCACCTAGCATTCTTGTTTGCTATAATGCAAATGGCACCTTCCTCCTAGTGTTCTCTGTTGCTAGGATGCAGGTGGCCTCTGCCTCACAGCATTATTGGTTAGTAGGACTGAGGTGGCTTCTGACACCTAGAGTCCTTGGTTGCTAGAATGCAAGTGGATCCTGCCTTCTAGTGATCTTGGTTGCTAGGATGCAGGTGGCTTTTGCCTCCCAGCAATATGGGTTACTACTACACAGGTGGCCTATGCCATCTATCATTCTTGGTTGCTAGGATGCAGGTTGCTGGGCTCTACAGATTGATTGTTTGTAATGCTTTTGGGCATCTGCCTGCATCCTAGCAACTAGGGATTCTCTGCAACAGGGGTCACCTGTGTCCTATCGACCAATAAGAGGGGATGAAGCAAGGGAACTGACATGCCATCTTGCCCTGCATACCTAGCGATGGTGGTTGTCTCAAGAAATTGTCTGGTTCCTCAGAAAAGTGCTGTCAATCATAATTAATTAAATGTCCATCTCCTTGCTAGATATGCGGTCTGCCTGCTGGCTGTCATCCACACCTTCTCAGCAAAGAGATACATGCAGTTTGTTGCCCAGGAAACAAGAGCAAAAAAAAAAGTGTAGCAAGACTTCTTCTTTAAGATCTGCCCTCACTGCATAGTCTTTGGTGAAATGCAAATGCAATTGTACTGGTGTTCTGTGATATACTCAGAAAAAGTCTCCTACTTGAGTATATGCTGTATAGGTAGATATGTTTTATTATATTTATTTATACATTATTCTTTGTCAAAACAGCCTGTGGCTTAAAAAGATTATTCCACTGAATAAGACATTGTCACAATGACAGAACTCATTTACTGGTTTCATACTTTCCCATGCTACCTACAGACATATGTTGATGATGATTGTCCATACATGCCAGATTTGGACACTTTCTAATGAACGATCATTCAACAGCATTGCACATTAACAATTCCCATTTACCTGCTATGGAGAAAGGATGGTGAGGGAATTGCTGTAGAAACCCCTGACATCTCCCAATACCAATAGCCATTTCTGATAGTATAGGTCTCATTAGGAGCAAGGGTCCCTATGATAATTTTGTTAATCCCATTTACCATCAATACACCCTCTCAGATTGTAGGTGCAGAGCATTTAACATTTGGGGTTGCTATTAGCGTAGCTTTATTTACATAGTGACTTCAGGCAAGATACACTATATTGCCAAAAGTATTGGGATGCTGTCTTTACACGCACATGAACTTTAATGGCATTCCAGTCTTAGTCCGTAGGGTTCAATATTGAGTTGACCCACTCTTTGACGCTATAACAGCTTCAACTCTTCAGGGAAGGCTGTCCATAAGGTTTAGGAGTGTGTCTATGGGAATGTTTGACCATTCTTCCAGAAGCGCATTTGTGCGGTCAGGCACTGATGTCGGACAAGAAGGCCTGGATTGCAGTCTCCACTCTAATTCATCCCAAAGGTGTTCTATGGGGATGAGGTCAGGACTCTGTGCAGGCCAGTCAAGTTCCTCCACCCCAAATTCACTCATCCATGTCTTTATGGACCTTGTTTTGTGCACTGGTGCGCAGTCATGCTGGAACAGGAAGGGCCATCCCCAAACTGTTCCCACAAAGTTAAAAGCATGAAATTGTCCAAAATGTCTAGGTATGCTGACGCCTTAAGAGTTCCCTTCACTGAAACTAAGGAGCCAAGCCTAATATGTGAAAAACAACCCCACACCCTAGTCCCCCCTCCTCCAAACTTTACACTTGGCACAATGCAGTCAGGCAAGTACCATTCTCCTGGCAACTGCCAAACCCAGACATGTCCAATCAAGGTATAATTCACCTGGATACACAAAGTAGTTGTGATGATATGTACAGTTTTACTAACACATGTCAACGTTGCAGAATTGTGCTTAGGCATTAACATTCCACTTGTTTTACCTTTAGGCCCGAAGGGGTTAATAACATTTAATGAAAGGAGATCTATACAGCATACACTTTCAGTTTATAACCTCAGCATTGTGTTAGGACTACTAACAATAGTTATTTTTGACAATTCGGTATAAGCTTACTTTTTTTCCACAACTTGGACCCCCTGTATGCTTTGCAGCTTCTCCTCTACTATTTATTTTCAATTTCTAAGGACTACATGTCCCATGGTACCTTGCTGACTGCAATCAGTAATTCCTGTACTTACTTCTCCTCCTGAAACTCCTCTCAGCATATGTCGTTCAGAAGGCAGGCTCTGTGAAATGTGTGACACAGCAGAGCCTACTCATAGCTCATAGTGAATAAGGGTCACAGAATTCAAGGAAGTAAATGTGTGGAGGTCTTCACAAAGTAAGTTTACAAACTTCAAGATCATTCAGATTAATAGGAATATAGAAAAAACTGAAATACACTGTGGAAATGATTATATGATTTTACAGTAGATACAAGTTTTTTTAACAGTTGATAGGGAGAGGCAGAGGCAGAAAATTGAAAGAGAACTACGAAAATGTTTCTTCAGTTTATCTAAAACAGGAATATCCACACTTTCTAAACCAAGGGCCAGATTACTGTCCTTCAGACTTGAGGGGGGCTGTAGCCAGTGGGAGTAGAAAATGCCCTGGAGTAAAGAACGCCTCAGGCTTGGTTGTCAGTATAGGAAAATTACATAGCACCTGTGGCCAGTAGGAAGAAGAATAGTGCCCTATCGTTGTTATTGGTGGGGGGAATATTGCCAATTGTTGATATCAGTGGGAGGTATAGTGTCGCATCGTTGGTGTCAGTGGGAGGTATAGTGCCCCATCTTTGGTGTCAGTGGGAGGTATAGTGCCCCACCATTGGTATCAGTGGGAGTAATAGTGCCCCATCATTGGTATGAGTTGGAAGAATAGTGCCCCAATGTTGGTGTCAGTGGGAGGCATAGTGTACCATCATTGTTGTCAGTGGGAGGTATAGTGCTCTATCATTAGTGTCAGTGGGAAGCATAGTACCACTTCATTGGTGTCAGTGGAAAAAATATTGCTACCGAATTGGTGTCAGTGGGAGGCGTAGTGCCGCATTGTTGGAGTCAGTGTGAGGTATAGTTCCCCATTGTTGATTTTAGTGGTAGGCATGGTGCCCCATCATTGCTATCGGTGGGAGGAATATTGTCCCATCCTTGGTGTCAGTGGAAGGCATAATGCCCCATCCTTGGTGTCAGTGGGAGGGATAGTGCCCTATCATTGGTGTCAGTAGAAGGAATAGTGCTCCATCATTGGTGTCAGTGGGAGAAATAGTGCCTCATTGTTGGTGTCAGTGGGAGACATAGTGCCCCATCATTGGTTTCAGTGGGAGGTATAGTGCTCCATCATTGGTGTTAGTGGGAGGAATAGTGCCCCACCATTGGAGTCAGTGGGAAGAAAAGTGTTTTGCATCAGTGTGAAGAATAATGTCCCAAGGGCCAGATAGAGGCAAGGAAAGGGACACATCTGGCCCACAGGCTGCACTTTGGAGACCCATGATCTAAAAGAACAAAATTCTAACAGTGTATGTGGTTCATGAGTGGGAAAAATTTAGCTTTTTGTAAAATGCATGTGCTAGAATAACATTCATACGGAAGTAGTTTGTTGTCGCGAAAAATCATTTACATTTTTTAAAATCAATATGTATAGTATAGGATTGTATTAAAGATTAATGCAAATACATTTAGACATATAGGGGTTGATTTACTAAAACTGTAGAGTGCAAATCTGGTGCAGCTGTGCATGGCAGCCAATCAGCTTCTAACTTCAGCTTGTTCAATAAGGCTTTGACAAAAAAAACCTGGAAGCTGATTGGTCTCTGTGTTGAGCTCCACCAGATTTGGCACTGTCAAGTGTTAGTAAATCAACACCTGTGTGTATGTGCATAATTATTATTATTATTATATTATTATTATACAGGATTTATATAGCGCCGTTTGCTCAGCGCTTTACAATATAATGGGAGACAATACAGCAACAATACAGTTGGAAACTCGGGCACTGCCCGAGGGCCCGGGGTCAGTAGGGGGCCCCATGAAATGCCCCTGGTACCTTTTTCATAGGCTTTTTTGAGTTTGGGCAAGGACACAGGGGCCCCATGATCCCCTATTGCCCAGAGTTAGGAGGGCCCTGCTCCTTGGAGCTTACTTAGATTTATGATTATGTTCTAGCATATTGCAGTAAGCCCTGGTTCACATGTGGGGCGCGTTTGACCGGACGTGGCAGCCCATTCATTTGAATGGGCTGCTGTGCCTTTGTTTTTTGCAAAAAAAAAAGTACATGAACCTTTTTAAAAATGCAACTGCAGGGAAATCACGTGGTCTTTTTGACCATGCGATTTCTCTGTGGTTCTCGCACCCACAAACATGCTACAGGCTGAGATGCGTGGGAGTGCCTTTTAGAATGAATGGCATCTCGTAAGAGCAGTGCGATGTGGCTGCGGGTGGTTGCAGATGCTGGAATGGATGTGATTCTCGCACCCACAACCAGCCTGCACGGTGTGAACCAGGGATGATATCACTATAAACCCATAGACCATTTACTTAGAATGTACATATACTGACAAAATACTCATAAATATGCAAAATACCTAAAAATGTAATCATATTTTGTATTGCAGTGGTCTTTCTTTGATTTAATTGAATGCTCTGCCTCTGATGAACGATTTTTCAGAAGTACATACAAACATTTAATCGATAATCTAATGGTGTATTGCCAGCATTGCTTGAAATAGTCTTTGCTGCAATAACTGGTGCATGGCACCTTCAATTGACCGGTCCTTCTGACCCTTCACTTGTGACCTTTGCTGTCTAGACAAGGAAAGCACTGCAGAGGGAGTCCTGGTGTGATAGAACAGAACATTTTCGGTTCATATATCAAAGTTTACATGTCTGGCTCTAGTTGACCCTTACATAGAAAAAGAGAATTGTGCACTTTACTTGCAGTCCCTTGTGAGTGCCGCCTGCGTTTTGTCATTGTTTCTGTATTGTTTTCATATGTCTTCAAGTTCCTGTTGTTCTTCTGGGTCCATTAGCATTGGCTTTGATTGCTAGAAGTCTCTATAGCTTTCATGTCTCTATGTGCATGCAAATCCTCTTATCACTGAGTCCTTATCTCTGTAATTCTGTATCCCTGGATTGTGAATTATGGCAACAACCACAGTGCACACAGACTGAAGCAAACAGGAGGTGACATGGTCTAGGTACATTAGTCCTTCTTTCAATAATCCCCTTTTTTATTACCAATCATGGTGCTTTTTGCCTTTAAAGAAGACATTTTTGTGAGCTCAGCTGCCTTTGTCTGTTATAAGTACTGGCACAAAGCTCTGCCATAGCGACGTTGACCTCTCTGAGCATTTACTATGAAGTCTCACGCTCTTCCGTTAATGAGGAATACTGTTTAACAAGCTGTCACAAGTCCTGCAAACCTGATATACTGGGAAATTAGTAAATGGCATTTGCGTTTTCGGAATAGAAGTGGAAACCCTGGGCTGCCCCTTAGCGGTGGCCAAGAGTAACGATGCTGCATTTTCAAACTTCTATTGGGTATTTACAATGGTTTTCTATTACATATGCAGTTTTCTTCTGGAACAAAGACCAGAAGTGTGGCATGTTCCTGACCACTGGAGCAAAGCTCTGTTGGTTGAATGGCTGAGATCCCGGAGGAGGCAGCACACATCAGTCCTAAAGACGTTTCCTGTGTTTTCAGTAGAAGTAGTATACTCATTCAGTATGGGACACCAGCACTGTGTTCCCCCAGGAAGACCTGGTGTAAGAAAACGTACTGTCATCAGTGCTTTCTAACATATTTATTTTATATCTTTTTTGCAGTAAAGTTAATAGGCAACTTGTGTTTATAGCCAGGAGCTTGTCTAGGTGTCATTCTTGACACCTGCACCATAACAACCAATGGTTCTGTGCTGCCTAGCACAAGGTTACTGAGCTTCTGTGAGGACGGGGTCTCACATATCAACACTCCAGCCTCTATACTGCTTTCCCTACCAAGTGCCACCCGAGGTAGTGACCTCACTTTGCCTCAGTTCCACCCCCCCAACAAGTGCCATCCAGGGGCGGACTGACCATTTGGAAACTCGGGCACTGCCCGAGGGCCCGGGGACAGTAGGGGGTCCCATGAGATGCTCCTGGTACCCTTTTCATAGGTTTTTTTGAGTTTGGGCAAGGACACAGGGGCCCCATGATCCCCTATTGCCCGGGGGCCCCATGAGTTGTCAGTCCGCCCCTGGTGCCATCTGAGGTAGTCACCTCAGTGCTGCCCAAGGTGATTAGCTCACTTTACCTCAGTGCTGCTCCCTCTACCCCCACCAAGTGCATCCTGAGCCTGGTTACAATATGCCCGACAACAGCTTGACACGCCTCATCTGGCTTTTTTGTGGCATTGCATACTAAAGGCTTCTTTCTAGCAATTCAATTGTGCAGCTGATTTTTGTCTCAAGTCTCATTGTATTGTGCTTCTTGAAACATCCACACCATCTTTTTCCAGAGCACATTGTATTTCTCATGAGGTTACCTGGGGGTTTTCCTTTTATCCCGAATAATTCTTCTGGCAGTTGTGGCTGCAATCTTTCTTGGTCTACCTGACTTTGGCTTGGTATGAAGAGATCCCCAAACTTTCCACTTCTTAATAGGTGATTGAACAGTACTGACTGGCATATTCCAGGCTTTGGATATCTTTTTATATCCTTTTCCATCTATATAAAGTTCAATTACCTTGTTGTGCAGGTCTTTTGGCAGTTCTTTTCTACCCTGCTCAGTGCATCCATGTGAGAGCTGGCAAACCGATTGACTATTTATATACAGACACAAGCCACAGATGTGTGAAATTAACCTTTAATTGCCATTTTAACCTGTGTGTGTCTGTATCAAAGCTAGACATTCCAGTGTGTGTAAACTATTGATGAGGGCCAGTGATTTCTGTTAGCATTATGATTTACAAAGGAACCAAACAACTATGTAATAGTAAATGGTTTTATATGACCACTATCCTTAAATAAAAGACAGTTTTTTAGCATCATCATTCATATTTTTTAAATATAAATGCCAAAATTTCATGATTTCTGACACGGTATGCAAACCATTGGAGCACAACTGTGTATTGCGTACAGTGCCAATCATTTGTCCCTGTATGTAGGTAAACACTTAGATGCCCATTGATTTTGGGAGCAGCTGTATGCAACGCTGCATAAACATCCACCTATTCACAAATGTACAGATCTATGCGCCCGTGTGAATGAACCCTTAGACCAGGGTTTTTGAACTAGGGTTCCTCCAGAGGTTGCCAGGGGTTTCTTGAGAAATGAGCAATTTTTGCCTCTCAGGTAAGTTCCCACTGATACCACTGATCTTTTAGCAATCTGTAAGGGGTAATTCTTCTCAGTGACCACAAGTGTAAGGAGCATTCTTATCTCCATCACACTAATGTATCATGAATTGTAGAAATAGTAATTTTTTAGCAGGGGTTCCCTGAGACCGGAAAGTTATGTCAAAGGTTCATCTGCATTGAAAAGGTTGAGAAAGGCTGCCTTAGACTGTTCTTATCTGTATTTCAACTGTGTATTTAGCTGTTGCCATGACTTTTAAAAGATAATTGTACCTCCAGAATGCAGGTCACCTGCTCCAATATTTACCACTGTCTCCAGTCCAGCGAGTTTTACTGTGTGGCCCTGCCTTATAGGATAAGTACAGCCAAAGCTTTTTTGGTTGTACCTCTCCTGTGGATCACAACAGTGAAGTTCGTTCTGCACTCCTGTGACCTGTTTTGAGATGACAGGAGACTGAAATCCGCTGTCGGCTGACATCACTCAGCCGGTCCAGGCTGGGGAAGATCCCAACTTTGATGTGAAGCTCTGAAAGCCTTAGCCAGCCATCCCCCCCCCCCTTCACAGCCCAGCACTCCAGTGAGCATGGGGGCGAGGATGGGCTGAGCAGAGAGTGTTGACTGACAGTCTCGCTCTCTGCTCAGAGTGGCTGTGAGAACTCAGCGATCATGTGATCACTGAGTTCTCATCCTTAGAACCAATGGGGGACAGATGCAGCATCCACCTAGGTAAGTATAAATAGGGAAAAAAAGGCCATACTTCTCTTTTAAGCTCCACAGCCACAGCCCTAGTGCTGAAAGCATCCCTATTGTCCATTGTCATTCTGCATACTCAATGTGGCCTCATTCATTCCTACGGGGTGCCATACTTTTGTCAGCTCCAGCAATCTTTTAGAGTGTGGCTTTCTCCATTGGAATAAATAGTGTAGACAACCCAGCAAAAAAGCTTTTGGAAGGCTGTGTGGCTGTTGGTGGTGGCGCACAATGTAGATCTCTGGAATTGGGAAAAGGTAAGTATTGGTCCAGGTGGGCTGCACTCTAAGTAATGGTCACATGCATTAAAGGATAACTTGTTCCAAAGGTACAATAATGATTTAAGTGGGCTCAGCTTACCTTGTACAGTGAGACTAGGTCTATGTTTGCTTTATCTTCTGAGTGTACAAGTATCCTCAGTTCCCAAGTGATCTGTTATTCAATTTAAACTACAACTTCCATGGTTGATATTTGGCGCACTTTCTCCTGCCCTCTACCTTCCTATTGGCTAGTGGGGCCTTTGATGAAAAGGGACACATGGCAAATGTGTTAGGCATCTTATTCAGTTGTCATATTATGACCTGTTCCATTTTCTGATGTATTGACATGTCAATGTCGATGTCATCTAGACACAGTGATATATTGTGACCTTGCTTTGTTTGAATAGATTGAATCCCATTGTACACCCATTTCGCCAGTTACAAAGTAGATCTTATGGGGTAAAGTGGTCCTTTTCCCTGTTGTCTCCCTTGTTAAAAGCAGACACCAGAGGTCTCTGACAGCATTTTCCCCTTCCTCCACTGCTGCATAAATATGCATGCTCAGCAGAGAGATGTGTATAGAGCTGCCACAGATAAGGAAGCCCGAGGGTAGTCAGATCATGCCTTCTTGTTTATCTATTCTATGATTTGGCCAGTCTGAAAATGTGCCTACTGGGGAAGAGATAGGCTGTTGGATCTCTTGCTGACATTTTAATTCTTGATATTTAATTATATTATGCATTAAAAAAAATACAATACTTTTTCTGTAAGATACCATTAGCACTTCCATCAAAATGTTGTGTGAAAAATGGGCTGTCTGTAATGAATAACACAATAACGTTCGGCATTGTTCGTGTAGGGTTTAACAGTTTCATTAGTGTAATGTCTAGCTCATTGATCTGAAAGGATCAGCTTTGTGATGGACTGGCAATAAGGGACAGTCCTAGACTGGAATTATGCCTCCATTTGTTCACAGGCAGGTCCGTTGCTTTATTTCCCAGGAGTGCCAGTAATCTGGGAGAAATAAAGTTTTCCCATGTATATAGGTTAGAATGAATGTAACTGTGCCCTAGGAAGGGTGTCCTTTAACTTTTCCCATAATACTCAGGTTATTTCCTTCATTTCTTTTTCATCTGAATGTTGGCATATTACAATCATTCTGTAGACTGTAAGGCAGAAATTCAGCTAAAATGGCAAATAGAATTCCAAAAAGGATATTAGCAATAGAGTGTTGTACTGTGTTAGGTACGGCTAGTAGTAGGAATGGCAAAACGTAGGCAATACCATTCCTGCATCTAAGTGAATGTACATTATATTATTTTTATCTTTTATTTTATTTCAGGTACTTATATAGCGCCGTCAAGTTACGCACCGCTTTACATATATATTGTACATTCACATCAGTCCCTAAACCTCAAGGGATGTACAATCTAAGGTCCCTAACTCACATTCATATACAAGGGCCAATTTACACAGGATCCAATTAACCTACCAGCATGTCTTTGGAGTGTGGGAGGAAACCAGAGTACCCCGAGGAAACCCACGCAGGCACAGGGAGAACATGCAAACTCCAGGCAGGAGGTGCCATGTCTGGGATTTGAACCAACGACCCTAGTACTGCCAGGCGGAAGTGCTAACCATATATGATCAAAAGGTTGTAGACACCTGATAATCTCTCATGCTACAACCCCTCATAATTATTGAGTTACCAAGCAATTGAATAGGTGTACCTAATAAAGTGGTCGATGAGTGTATACTGTATATTGTACAAACTAGACATGTTCATGGCGGAAATTTTTGTTTCCTTTTGTTTCAGATGCATTTATTCTTTGAAGTATTTAGTTTTGTTATGTTGAACCTGATGGACCTAGATGCTAACAGATGCACATATATTGCAATCAATTTTTGCTTCACGTAATCATGGGTCAAAAATGGATTGACGGACTACCTGTGTGAAATGGGCCTAATACCTTATAGTTACCTAAACTGTAGCTCCATGGAGGTCTTCACTGTATGGTATTCCAGGTGCCATACAGCCTTGCTACAAACTTTTCCCATTCCTGCATGAGCAGCTCAGGCTTAATAGACTACAATGTAAGCCATATCAGTAGGTTGATGGATTGTTGATGGGCATTCCTTTGAAGCCTAGGTCTAGGAATGTGCATGGAGCACAGTTCAAAATGGGAAGACTTTAAAAAAGGCTGTGCAGCAACAGGCAGACCACACAGCACGTCAGGAAAGTATGACCTATGACAGACATGTGCAGCACAGGGATGTGAGTGGCAGCAAGAGATAGTGCACCTTAAAATTCACTTATACTTTAAGACAGAGGTTCCCAACCTCAGTCCTTAAGTACCCTATATAGGCCATGTTTTGGAAATTTCACTTAAATAAAATAGTTGCCATTAATGCCAACACATTGACATTGATTTAAAGTACCCGTGAATTATGAAGAAAATCCTGAAAACATGATCTGTTGGGGATATTTGAGGATTGAAGTAGAGAACCACTACTTTAGCGCATTTTGATACCAGATGTGATGGTACAACCCCACCACAAGGCAAGGAAAAATGTTCACACCTTTCTGATGCAGTACAGCATGTAGTACTTTTTCAGTGCACCATGGTGCATTGCAATGAACTGCACCACATGGTGCTGTGGATAATAGAACTTAACCTCTTCACGCCGGCTCCTCCCGGCCCTTTAAGGGGTTTCAGACACGGGGCTGGGTTTTAGGGTCATGTGACCGCTGTAATTTCACTGTCACGGCAGTCACATGATCGGAAAAGGTCCCAGTCACAAGGGGAGATCGAGACCTTTCTGTAAGACACTGACATTTGTGCTGGGAGCGCTCTCAGCACATATGTGTTTTTAAATAGTACGCAAATATGCGGATGCTCGGCGTAAAGGTCTAGCCGCCGAGAGGCCGCATATTTGCGTAGGTCAGCGTCAAGGGGTTAATAAACAATTTGATAATCTTAATTTTAAAATGTAATAGTATGATGCACTGGGATCAGCACAGCAGCACCACGGTTATCCTACTGTACATCAGTGCCAGCTTGCGCCAAAATGGAGTTTTTCATTTAAACCCCTACTCCCTACTTAACCAGAAATGCCATTTTTCCTCTTTAGTTTGTATTATTTTTCCTTGGCCCAAGCCAGAATGATGTGTCCCTGGTCCTAAAGCCCCCTGAAATACTTATATCACATCTCCTAGGGGACCTCAGGTCCCAGCACACAGAGCGACTAGAGGGTGGGTCCAATGCGTCAATGGTAGCTGGCTGCCTGAACGCAGTAGAGGCTGCCATCTGAAGAGGACAAAGATGCTTGCACCATCTATGTTACTTGAACAGCAGATTACAGCGGAACCTCGCCGAATTCACTGTGTGAATGAGTATGTATTTTAAGGACAATGCAGCAATACTGGTAAGAGGGGAAAACAAAAAGAAATGTGGAGAATTAAGCACAACTTTAAATTAAAAGGTCACAATAGTTGTTTTCTCCCTCGACCCCCCCCCCCCCCAATGACTGAATTCACACCTGAGTGATTTTCTGCTTGAAGCTCTAAAATGCTCAACAAGGCAAATCCCATTCATTACAATGGCCCCTGTCCATATCTGAGCGTTCTGTCGCCTGTAGCAAAATGCCAGTCACTCAAACCACTACTTGAGCTTCTTTTTGGCAGATTGGAGGAAGATTGGTCCTCATGGGAATACCTGAAAATGTGCGACATGAGCGTTTTCCAAGTGTTTTGTTGTGCATTTTCTGTTCAAAGAGCAGCTTTTCACCCCTAATATTCACCTCTCCTCCCCCTAATGCTTTCTATTTGCTAAATGCTACAGTGCTCATTTTACTAGACCACTGAAAGGAAGCAGATAATGTTGCTAATCATCAGATCTCCTACAAAAACAGTAGAGCTCTTCTAAAACCATCTGAAATGATCCCAATGTTGCCAACCTATCAGATTGAAATTCACTGACACAACACCAACATTTTACTGGCACAGTCAATTTTTACTGGTATTTCCAAAAGTTGAAAAATTACAGTTTTAGGTACAAATTTCAGTATTTAGGCTACAAACAAGTGCTATTTGCAATTAGCAATGTGATTTAACTGTTTCTGCGCCACCCTACAGCAGAAATACTGCTACAGGGCGTCACGGGTGCACAAAATCACGTATATATACCCACGCCACCATTCGCGGCCTTGGCTGTCAATCACCAGGTCCCGGCTGGTGATTCCCCGCCAGCACCCGGCAATCTCTGAGTATTACCGACTGAGGTATAACCTGTATGTAAACAATACAGATCTCTCCCCTGTCAGCTCCTGCACACTGCTTTGTATGGCTCTGCATAGCAGAATGCATAGCAGAGCTATACAAAGCAGTGTGCTTAAAGTGAAATACACACACAGCCCACATAGTAAAACAGCACACAGTCAACCCTTTGATTGCCCCTCATGTTAACCCTTTCCTGCCCAGTGCCATTAATACAGCGTCAGTGCTTTTTATTAGCACTGATCACTGTATTGGTGTCACTGGGGATGTCAGTGACACCAAGTCAGTTCCCCCCAGTGTCAAAATGCTCGCCATAGTCTCGATATAAGTCACTGACCGCCGTCATTACTAGTAAAAAAAATTTCCAGTATATATACCACCATTTGTAAACGCTATAACTTTTACGTGAACCAATTAATATACAAGTATTGGGATTTTTTTTTTAGCAAAAACATTATTATTAAACAGGATGTATATAGCGCCAACAGTTTGCGCAGCGCTTTACAAAATTAAGGTAGACATTCCAGTTACAATACAATTTGGTACAAGAGAAAACAGAGGGCCCTGCTCGTTAGAGATTACAATCTAGGAACAAGGCATTTAGCAGAATACATTTTGGCCTAAATTTATGACGAAGTTGGATTTTTAAATTTTTTTACTGGATATGTTTAATAGCAAAAAATATTGTTGATTTTTTTCAAAATTGTCGGTCTTTGGTCATTTATTACGCAAAAAATAGAAAACCGCACAGTGGATCAAATACCACCGATAGAAAGTTCTATATGTGGGAAAAAAAGGATGTGCATTTCATTTGGGTGCAGTCTTGCATGACCGCGCAATTGTCAGTTAAAGTAACACAGTGCCGTATCGCGAAAAATGGCCTGGTCAGGAAGGGGGGTAAATCCTCTGGAGGGCAAGTGATTAAGGTAAATATTTAGGCAAAAAAACATATTTCTTATTTTATTTTCTTTATAGTAGGTAAGTAGCTCAGGGATAGGACTCAGGAGGGCAAGAAATTAGAATGGGCAGACACTCACATGAAATTGACTCACAGTGACATTATGAGCAGTGTGCAGCAGCACAGATGATGATGACATCTCACTGACATGACATGTCCCCTCCTGAGTCACAGTGACAGTCTCTCTCCACACCAGGTGGTCCCTTCAGTCTATTCCAGTCCAAACAGCATTGACAGTTTCACTCTCGGCATGCCTTGTTCCTGTCTCGCAGAATCGCACACGAGGCTCTGGCCGCTCCGCTCAGCTCCCTTGCACCATAACATCATATGACTCTCTAAGGCACCACCTCCGCCAGACCCGCCCCCCAGCGTCACCATCCAAACACAATGTAGCAGGCACTCGGATGGTCTCATTTGGCTCTGGACTGGAATTGCACACACGCAGATCCGAGCTGAACGTTACAGCCAAATTTTTAACTGGCAACCTTTTCCTGTCACTGGCCAGGGGCGGACTGACGATTTGGAAACTCAGCACTGCCCGAGGGCCTGGGGTTAGTAGGGGGCCCCATGAGATGCCCCAGTACCTTTTTCATAGGCTTTTTTGAGTTTGGGCAAGGACACAGGGGCCCCATGATCCCCTATTGCCCGGGGGCCCCATGAGTTGTCAGTCCGCCCCTGTCACTGGCATTTACCGGCAGATGAGAAATGCCTATTTTTTACTGGCTGCCAGTAAGAAATACTGATGGTTGACAACACTGAATGATCGTTGGGTCCCATACTGGATCCCATTTTGGCATCATTGCTTAAAATTAGTTTATATTGTGTACCACATAATATGACATATGAGGTTAGGTGACATAGGTGACAAGCACCTGTAACTCTATTAATATGTACAGATCTATTAATATGTAAGCTTTTTTTGAAAAAATAACTAAATGTCCATTTTTTTAATATAAATGATACATTCTTTATATTTTAGGTGCTGTATCCCTTGAAATTATTTTGTTGCTCCTGATACAAAACAGTGCTCCCTGTCTATTACATTCTGAATTACCTCCTATTTGAAATGGGGCAGGGAAACATTTTCCTGAGTAATTGCCTGACATAACTGCCACAAGCAACACAGATGATAGGTTGCACAAAAATCCCATATACAAAGATAATGCTTTGGTTAAGCTTCCAGTCATTTTTGATGGAGGAGGTGGAAAAAAATGTTAATGGTCCTTAATATGTCACAGTCTTGGCTTGGCTCAATTTTCCCAGTAGCACTACAGTTTGCATGTAGCATGACTAACGCAGAAAAAGAAAGAAGTGCGGAACACACAAAGCAAATGCCTGAGAACCAGTCTGGAGTAATGATATATTTCATTTTATGAGAAATTTCTTTTTATTGCGTATCTGAAATAAGGATCAGCCTGAAGGGAGGAAAAAGTAATATACAGATCACTTAGATTCAATGGAAAGCATTGTAATTACAGCAAATATTATTTTGTACTTTATTTGGAATTGCCTATTGCTGTTCTGCAAATCTTAAGAATACAATGCGGGGTGCATGATAAAAAAAATTGCATAGCAATTGGCCCAGTGAAAAAGCATGCACATTCATCATGTGCAAATGTGGCAAACAATGAATGTTATTAGGCTTTTGGTGTGCTGGACAGATTATTTTCTTTGATTTAAAATACCACTTATGGCCACTATAAGGAATTACCTTTTATCCACAGCATCATCTAGTGGCCAAGTCATGTTTAAAAAAAGGTGTGTGTGGGTTCCCCAAAGTTCTGAGTTTTAAGGGGGAACCAATAAACCCCATCTCATGAACCATATCAGGCCACCCTCCCTCCATGCCCTGGGAGACCACATGCCCTCCATGTAAATAAGTAAGTGGCACATATTAACCCTAATCATTCACCAAAACACAACTCATTCACAAAACAAGAATTTGAAAAGTCCTTAAAAAAAAGTCTCACAATGTACATCCACCATCAAGCACGTTGTCTAGCAACGCAGGCCCACACAAATTTACCGGTAGTAAATTGACACTTTTGTATAAAACACAAACATATCAGGTGATAAGCATTTGTGAATTGTCCTGAGTCTTCTTTTCCCAACACACTCTGTACATTCCACCACTCTTCCATTTATTAAGTTGTAACTGGGGCAGAAAATGTGCAATGCAAAAAAAACGAAACAAATCTTTAAGCACAGTCTGTCCTGTTAGTGTCCAATTTTATATACTCCTGTTCCATGGAAACACCTTTCTTCCACCAGTTATTATGACCCATTAATATAAATGGGTCAGATGCTAGCAGCATAAGGATTAAAAATAGGCTGAGAGCATTCCATTTAACCTGCAAGTTGGATAGGAAATTCCTGCAAGTAATGTCACTTTGAAAATCTAATAATGGCTATAAACAGGCAGATATCTCTTCGACAACAAGGCAAGGTATGGAAAGATGTCTGCTGTAGCATAGGGACCTGTTTTCTTTTCTCATTCAGAAACAAGAAAAAAAGGGTCAGCCAAGTTGCACAAAAAAAAGTTCAAAAAGTTGAGAAATCTCTGGAAATGATGAGTCAATTTTGCTTTTTGTGATGTCCCATAATGCACTGATCCTCACCTAAGCATAATATTGCCTATTGAATTAGGGACAGGGCGAGTTTATTTAAGTACCTGTCTACTGTCACCCATTATTATCTGTTAGTTGCCTGATAACTACAATGTACACATATCAATAGAACTTTGGGTGCCACTCCAGGTTTCAATGTCCAAGTCTGGTGACTCACACTGAGGATGCTGGCTTGAAAAGAGACCATCCTGGCCCGTCCTGGCCCCTGATTGCCCTACACCAACAAGATCAGATAGCCATTAGAAGGAAATCAGCCTCAGCCCAGCTCCATCCAGGCCAAGCCCTGGTCATGGAGGTCCTCCATGAATAAGCATTGGGTGTGGGGCAAAATGCATTAGTGGCATGGTATGGATGTAGCTGGGCTAAGGCTGCTCTCATTCTAATGACTGCCTGTTGTTGGTGTGGGCTTACTTCTCTTCTGCACAATGTACACTTTGTTATATTGTAGGAGAAATAACATAATACAGTTCTTTTGGCTTAGTTATGATTTCTACAGTTCACTAGAAACAGTATTGATTAGTTATTATTTTTGGAGTTTTGACTCATTCTGTGAGAGCTAAAAGCCATTGTTTTAGAATTCCAACATTTTATTCCTGAGCTAAACATTTTTTTAAATTATTTATTTATTTATTTGCCCTTGGGCTCGTAAAATAACAATGCAGTTATTATTTTGAATCTCGATAAATTCGGACATGCAGCCTTGATGGACAAGGTTTGGATGCATGGGTTCCATTAGCAGGATAAATTAACATTTCATTCTATTCACTAAAACCTCTGCTTTGTTGCAATAAAAAGTCAGCCATACCAAGGTTGATGTTTTGTCATTGTAAATACAACTTCTGGGAACTGCTGATTCTCAGAATAATATCTGAGGCCATCGGAAATGTAAATTCTGATTTAAACAGTATGCCTTCCTAATCCTCAAGTCTCATTGCGTGCAATACTCACATATGAGCTTATTAACCACTTGCCTACCAGGCACTTATACCCCCTTCCTTACCAGGCCAATTTTCAGCTTTCAGCGCTGCCGCACTTTGATTGACAATTGCGCGGTCATGCAACATTGTACCCATATGAAATTTTGATCATTTTTTTCTCACAAATAGAGCTTTCTTTTGATGGTATTTAATCGCCACTGGGCGCTTTACTTTTTGCGCTATAAATTAAAAAAAGTGCAAAAAATTTGAAAAAAAAAAAAAAAGTTTATTTGTTTCTTTTATAAAATTTTTCAAACAGGTATTTTTTCTCCTTCACTGATTTGCGTTGATGAGGCGGCACTGATGGGCACTGATAGGCGGCACTAAAGGGCACTGATAGGCAGTACTAATGAGGTGGCACGGATAGGCGGCACTGATAGACAGCACTAATTAGGGGTCACGGATAGGCGGCACTGATATGCAGCACTGATAGGCGGCACTGATAGGTGACACTGATGATGGGTACTGATAGACGGCACTGACTGGCATCACTTCTGGGCACTGACTGGCGGCACTGACTGGCACAACCCCTGGGCACTGACTGGTGGCACTGACTGGCAGCACTGCTGGGCTGCACTGGTGGGTGGCACTGGTGGGCAGCACTGGTGGGTGGGCACAGGTGGGTGGCACTGGTGGGCACAGGTGGGTGGCACTGGTGGGCACAAATGGGTGGGCACAGGTGGGTGGCACTGCTGGGCACATGTAGGTGGCACTTCTGGGCACAGGTAGGTGGCACTGCAGAGTGGCACAGGTGGGGGCACTGCTGGGCACAGGTGGGGGCACTGCTGGGCACAGGTGGGGGCACTGCTGGGAACGGGTGGGCGGGGCTAGTGGGCGCACTGCTGGGCGGAACTTGCGGGTGTCACTGCTGGGCACCGATCATCAGGGCACTGATCATCAGTGCCCTGATGATCGGTGCCGATCCCCGCTCTGACAACTGCCGGTTCTCGGCAGTACTTTCCTCACGATCTGACAGCGTGAGGAAAGTGCAGCCGAGAACCGGCACTTGCATTTCCCTGTCATCAGCGTGTCATTGGACACCGCTGATCACGTGGTAAAAAGCCAGTGGGATCGGCCTTTCACCACATCACGTGATCAGCTGTGTCCGTAGGACACAGCGATCACGGAGATCGCCGGGTGCGCGCCCCCTGGGGCGCGCAGGAGAGCGCGTTCTGGGAGGACGTCATATGACGTCCACTCAGAACTGGCCGGCCGCGGTGAAGCCGTCATTCGGCTATGCGCGGTCGGCAAGAAGTTAAAGAAACAAGAACAGCAGTGATTAGGTGCACAGTGCAGCAAAGGACAAGCACTAACCGGAAATGTGTGTCCTTGTTCACCAGATATATGAGGGAATATGCAACCTGAAGAAGCCCAAGGAGGCTAGTAATTTCACTTGATGTTTATTAAAGTTGGATCAGTAAAAAAAATATTAATTGGTTGCTCTCAGTTAATGCCAGTTATGTTATTGATTTAGCACATTGATGTATAAGCAGTAGCACCCTATTATATGAATATTAGGACTTATTAAAAAAAAAAAGCCCTTCTTAGTGTCTCTGCATTGGAGTAACACTAGGACCCAGTGCTGAATGTATTGTGTATGAATTGTTTATGAAACTGTATTCATCTAGTAGAATCGAACTGGATATGCAATAAATCTGGAAAGACAGAGCCATGAGTACAGCACAGGACATCACAAATCAGGAAAGCAATACCGCTGCTAGACAGCCCAGACAGTGGTCATTCAGCTCACTAAAATTATATGTTATTTTCATGAGCATTTCAAAAGCAGGTTTTCATTGTTGACGATCTGATTAGGACAAACAGTGAAAGCATGCAAGGATTTCCATGTGTTTGGCCAAGCTACAATTCTTCTGCCCTGACACAGAAACGCAAACTCATTATAAGAGAATGGTTAGAAAATACTCTCACATCTTCTTCATAGAACTACATCAAAATCCAGCTCATACTGGCTAAATATCATTACCTATGTGAATTCTTACTGTATATCTCAAATAAAATGTACTACAAATGTGACAGAATGCATTCTTTCATATATTCAATCATTATGTAGTTGTTTAAGTAGTCAGGTTGAACAAAGAAATGTTAATGGAAAGACAAAGTAAATTAAAAAAAACTTTCAATATCTTGCATCCTCAGAACCCTAAATTAATGTGTGTAGATATGAAAAAATATTGTTTTTATTTTTTTTACACATTGTGGGGACAAGTCTTCTTTTTTATTGACCTGCACTATCCTACTTAACACCCAGCCTAGGCTTGGAAACACTTACAAAATGGCTTTTCATGACACCCAAGGCTTGCAACTGTACAGAGCTAGGAGCAGATAGAGGAACAGCTTTCCAGAGTTAATTATACTCTTACCTTGGCCACACTGTCATCTTCTTTGCTGGAGTCATTAAGGCATCAACCTCTCTCTCTCTCTCTCTCTCTCTCTCTCTCTCTCTCTCTCTCTCTCTCTCAGCATGGGCTGTACTCTACTTTAAAAGGTGGTTTCCCCTCCCCCTAAAAAATGTTATTTCTAAAGGAGAGGGAAGAGGTAAAATTATGTAAAATGTAAATGGGAGTGCAAGAAATGCAATAAGAAATGCAAGGGAGCAATCAGGGTGGCTAAAAGAGAATATGAGAAACATATTGCTACAGCAAGTAAGACAAATCCATAACATTTCTTCAAATATATAAATAGTACAAAGGTTATAAAAGAACAGGTAGGTCCCATAGTGGATGAATACGGGAAGCTGGTCATAACTGACAGGGAAATGAGAAATGTATTAAAGTGGTTGTAAAGGCTGAAGTTTTTTTACCTTCATGCATTCTACGCATAATGGCAAGAAACCTTTTGTGTGCTGCTTCCCCTTCAGCCCCCCCCCCCCCCCCCCGGAGCCCTTTCTCGATCCAGTGATGTGCACGAGAGCCATGGCTGTCCAGGGACTCTCTCTCTTCTTTGGCTGAGACAGCAGTGGGAGCCATTGGCTTCCACTGCTGTCAGTCACAGCCAGTGAGCCAACGAGGAGAGAACAGGGTAGATCATAGAGCCGGGCTTGGGAGTGAGCACATACCAGTGCCCCCTTAGCAAGCGGCTTGCTATTGGGGGCACTGGTCAAGGGGGAGGACCCAGGAGCGCTTGCAGGGGACCCTAAAAGAAAAGGATCAGGGCTGCTGTGTGCAAAACCATTGCACAGAGCAGGTAAGTAGAATTTGTCTTTTTTTTTTTAGCCAAACATTAAATATTACTTTAAATCAGTTTTTTTCTCTTCAGTTATTACAGATGGGTTTAATTGTTGTAACAGTAATACTACTTATGCTTCACCAAAGGTACCTCTGTGATTAACTGAAAACCAGAAACTAGAGAAACCTCATGTAAACAAATCACCAGGTGCAGATGGCTTACACCCAGGAGATCTTAGGGAACTTACCTTAGATTGTAGACCCCTTGAGAGTTAGGGACTGATGTGAATGTACAAAATATGTATATAAAGCACTGCGTAACTTGACAGTGCTATAGAAGTAACTGAAATAAATAAATAAACTTAGCTCAGCTATAGCTAAGCTGCTATTTCTAATTTTTGAGGATACCCTATTAACTGGAATTACACCAACTAATTGGCATAGAGCAAACGTGGTACCAATTTCCAAAAAAGATTCGAGATGTATACCAGGAAATTTTAGACCAGTCAGCCTAGTCAACCCAGTCAAGACATTTGATACTGTACCTCATAAACATTTCATAAGGTCTGTTGGAGTTGTTGAAATTGTACTTACAGGGATGGGAAACTGATTACATGAACGGGTCCAGAGAATAGTGATAAGTGACTCTCTAAATGGTGTAAAGCTGTGAGTGATGTGCCCTACTCCTGTACAAAATACTGGTTCAGCCTCAGCTTAAATATGCAGTTCAGTTTTTGTCACCAATCCTCAGGAAAGACATTGTTGGCTTAGAGAGGGTCCAGCGAAGGGCAACAAAAAACTTTAAGATGTCTTCCTCAGGAAGCAGAATTTATATGTCTGTATGAATTTTTAGAGAATACAAATAACACACATACACACATAGGTTGAACTGGATGGATCTGTCATTTTTCAACCTTA
This sequence comes from Staurois parvus, assembly GCF_062004578.1. Lineage (NCBI taxonomy): Eukaryota > Metazoa > Chordata > Amphibia > Anura > Ranidae > Staurois > Staurois parvus. Next base: position 4,745,104 of record NW_028318385.1, on the reverse strand, counting down.
TAAACTATGTAACTATGAGTGAAGGTTATATATCTTGCTTCTTATGCTTCTTAGACAGTTGGCACCATTGGAAGATTTCCCCTCACTTCATGTCCTAGTGACAACTGTAAATTTGGGATTTTCTATCACCTCATGTTCCTATAGCAATGGTCACCAGGACAAGTAATGCACCTCTCCAGTGGGGACACAGACAGTAAAAAAAACCCAAAAAAACTTACAGTGGTTTAAAAAAATAAAACAAATGTTTGGCTGTGACAGGCTAAGGCTTTATAAAAAGACAAAATAATTTCAGTTTATGTAAATCATTATTATGTGCTTACCAAGTTTCTGTGAATTTACATTTTTAGAAAAAAGAATAGAAAGTTAAATATCAGAAAATGAGTATGTTGGACATTGTATATTGAATTAATCATTGTCTCGAAAATTAATCATTATCTCAAATGTATGGAGGCAGGACATCAAAATGCATATCCAGTTCGATTCTACTAGAAATATTTATGAAAAAAAATATATTGCATGGTATATATGCATATCTCCACAATTTGTAATTATTTGGATGCTTGCTATTTTGATTTGTGTTATTATAACATTCAAACTAATGGACAAATTGATATGTGGTGTTTTTCCCCTAATCCTTGAAGGGGTTGGTCTACATTTGCCCTTTTTAATGTCTTTTTAGTATACAAACCTCAAACTATGATAATTTGGTTGAACCACCTAGTAAGCACTATTTTTATTGGTAAAAAGCTTATAATGCGGTTATAGGAGAATGGCCACAGTGTTCAAGCTGTTCAGGTAAGCTCGTGAACACACAGCAGAAGACAACTACTGTTAGTTGAGAAGAAGAAAATGATGCTACTCTTGGTACAGGCTTCAATACCTGATGGCTGAACACTGGAATAATGCTGCCTGGTCACAACATGCAGATGGTGATACTATAGCATGCACAATATGTATCCATAGATCCATCATATCCCATGTCAGCAGTCTATAGGCAGGTGCAGTCTACTTTTTCCATTGCAGATAACACTCAACCACAGCTGCTTGGCAGAGGGAGAGGAAGTCAAGAGGAACAATGCTCCTCCCTGGTTTCCAGGGTCACTGGGGGAGCTATCTGGTTGGATGCTGCTGCCCCATATGACTCTGGTGGCCATCTTGGGTCAGGCAGAGTCTATTTAAGACGCTGGCTTCCGAGTTTGGCATGCATTTTGCAAGTGGGTAGCTTAGGGACAGGTCACCCATCTATTAGGGAAAGTGAATAAGGGTAGGGAAAGGTTCCAGACGAGTAGGGACAGGACAGGGACCCTCCATCCTTCTTGGAATCCTCCCACTTGGGTGCAGACTGGCCATGCCACATTCTGCCCTCCGAGACAGATGCTGCCAGCATGCTCCAGACCTGCTTCATTCTCCATTGGTGTTTCATCCTGTGACTGTTCCTAGTTGGGTATCTTCCCATTGGGTTGTTTGTGAGTTGAAATTTGACTTTATTACACGTTCTGTTCTCGCAACTGGACTCACTGCCACTGCACCACACTGCACCTCCCCACGAGTCCAGGCTGATAGTGATGGTGCAGTGTTGTGAAGAATATTTTAATAGCATGTAGCCACCCTGTCATCAGTGGTGTACAGCAATTTAGCTTTCCTGGGTAGTAGTTTGCTGAGGACAATTTGTAGTTTTTCTCATTTGGTTTCTTCCCTATGTTTAGGATTGTTGCAGCTCCCTACTGCCACCCCTGCGTGTCACTGGCACTCAGGGAAAAAGTTATGGGGTGGTAAAAATCTTGTGCTATTGAGCTTTGGTGTCCTCTCTGGCTACCAATAAGAGGTTCATGCAGCTGGTACAGGGTTTAAGAGTTTGGGGAGTGTCCTGGTGAGCTTTTTACCCCCAGCTTTGGTCTGGGGAGGTACATTCAAGTATTTTTGCTGCCTGGGCCTGAGTCACCTTTGGGGCCTAGCACAGAATTCCTTGAGCTGTCCTGCCTGGTTCAGGAGGGTCTAGCTTTCAAGGTTGCAGCGCCAGATTGAAATACTGCTGTTGTGGGATCAGTGTCCGCTCAGAGGATCCTGGCACTCCCTTGGACATAGAAAGATGCTGGAACATACCCACGGTTTGACTCTGGTATTCTACAGACAGTGTTCTTAATGATTACCTGAACATTTTTATTTTGCAGTACACCTTGGTCATTTTCTATGCACTGTGTCTGCGGGAGTGTGGTGGAGTCTGGAAGCCATGTTGCTATTGTAGCCCTAAACCCTAACTCTCTTTCCCTGAGAGCTGGAGCAATAAAACTTGAAAAAGACTAAAGTGAATGGTGCTCTTTGTTGCTGTATCTATCTTCACTGTGGCCATGGATCCATCCTGGGGGAATGCTATCCCTCTCCCTGCGCTGGATGTACATCCACCACTCTACCCCAGCCACAAGTGATTCTACAAGCACATTAGACCCTTCAGTACAAATCAGCATGGCATGAATTGCCCCCTTGATTAGTTCTTTACGTGAACCTAATAATGTTGCACTGAATGCACGTACTGGTAACAATTTTAGTCTGTATATGAGCTATCAATACACCATACAGGGGCATATTTACCATAAGGCAAACAAGGCACGTGCCTAGGGTGGCATTTTTCAGGGAAGCAGCACCTCCCCCCAGAAGAAGGAATGAAATAAGGGACATGCGCACCATGGGAACCAAGTGGGATCCGAGAGAGGCTGTAGGCTGCTTGATGGTGTATGTAGAGCCTGGCTCACGTTCCTGGGGATGTCCAGAGCTGTGAAGATAAGTGTCTCTCTATTGCTGCGAGTGGGGGTAGTGGAAGGCTCTCCCGAGTGGGGGGCAGGGGTATTGTTGGTCAATGTCAAGCTCTGTCCGCAGAAGGGGGAAGGGGGGCTTGTGTTAGTCGGTGTCCGTGTGGGCACACAATTTTTGTGTTGCCTAGGCCTAAATTACACCACTAACACCATATCTCACTAGTTATTATTATTATACAGGATTTATAAAGCGCCAATAGTTTGCGCAGCACTTTACAATATAAGGGAGACAGTACAATTACAATACATTTCAGTACAGAAATAATAGGAGGGCCCTGCTCGTGGAGTTTACAATCTAAAGGATTAAAGTTAGCATGTAATCACTTGGGCTAACTACCTGGATGATTTAAATCTCATGCTAAACCACAACTCGTGCTGCAGACTAGATGTTTGTGAACAAAAGATTAAATCGCTCAGCATGAGATTATGCTTGCCTCAGTAGTTTGACTTTTAGCCAGATATTTGTTAGTTTGTTAAAATAAAAAATTTTATACAATATTATGTTCATGTAGTTAAAGCAAAATCCATGGTTTGGCATGGAAGGAAATCATATACTGTATGAACTTGTCATGGCTCTGACCATAGTATATAGAATTTAAAGGGAACTTAACTATGTTTCATTTTTGTTTCCTGTGTGTATCTTTGATTCTGGTTTTAAATACAGGTCCCATCTACCAATCTTCAGGGCAAACCTTGGCCCCAGAACTAAGCAACTGAGGTGCTCTTATTGGACATATGGAAGGGATGGGTTAAAGTAGAAATGTGGCCAGGCTATGGACATTCAAGTATATACTTATTCTTAGCAAGCCGTAAATGAGCTTTAAGGCTGCATTTACAGTTGAGCTGAGCATCTTTGATTGTTTTACAGCCTTTTTTTATAGAGGTGGTATACAGGCATTTTTGTGGGCATCTGAGGCCAAAGTGTTTCAAGCAAATGTGAATAGGCACAATTGACCGTAGGATTTAGGATGTTGAGCATGTAGCTTTCGTTGAAATGTGAACAAAACATAGAAATGTAGCACTGCCCCCTTAGGAGTCGCTAAAGTATTGGGTCCCCCCTATAGTCCTGCACAGCCAGGCAATGCACATTTCCACATTAACGTGCATCCAGGAGACAGGAACCAGTCCTTGAACTTTGTTTTAAAGTTTTATTAGGGGATTTGAACTGGGATATGGTTAGGGGTGTACACGATGCCCAATGGAACTGTGAAACAGAGGACAACTTCCTGGAACTATATACAAGTTTTTACAGCAAAATCCTCTTCTTGGAAAATCTAGCCAGCATCTCTGGATGTACCACCCCAGACCTCAGATACTTCTTTATCCGGCTGCCTGGAGGAAAACCATAACAGGGGATCCAGTCCCTGTCACTTCAAAGCAAGATAGCCTCAGTTAGTCGCTTATCTAATTTCCCACCAGAGTGCTCCTTCACAGTAGTGTATGTAGATTTTGTGCTGCCCTAGACAACACAAACATTTTGCGCCCCCCCTCCAATGAGAGAGCGAGAGAATTCAGTAAGTGTGTGTATGTATATATGATTCTCTCTCTCCCTTTCTTTCTCTTCTCTCTCTCTTCCCCCCTCTCTCTTCCCTCTCTCTTTCTCCCTCTCACTCCCCCTCTCTCTCTTCCCCCTCCCTCCACCCCCTCTCCCCTTTCTCTCTCTCTCCTCCCTCTCTTTTTCCCCATCTCTCTCTTCCCCCTCTCTCTCCCCCCTCCCCCCCCTCTCTCTTTTCCCTCTCCCTCCTCCCTCTCTTTCTCCCTCTCTCTTTCTCCCTCTCTCTTCCCTCTCTCTCTCACCCCTCTTTCTCCCCCTCTCTCTTCTCTCTCCCTCTTTCTCTCTCCCTCCTTCTCTCTCTCTTGCTCTCTCTCTCTTCCTTCCCTCTCTCTCTTCCCTATGTCTTCCCTTTATCTATCTCTCTCTTCCCTCTCTCTCTCTATCTCTCTCTTCACTTTCTCTCTTCCCTTTCTCTCTCTCTTCCTTCTCTCTTCCCTTTCTCTCTTCCCTTTGTCTCTCTCTTCCCCTTCTTTCCCTCTTCCCTTCCTCTCTCTTCTCCCTTTCTCTCTCTTCTTCCCTCTCTCTCCCCGTTCTCTCTCTCTCTCTTCCCCTTTTCTCTCTCTCTTCCCATTTTCTCTCTTTTCCCTCTCTCTTTCCTCTCTCTTCCATTTTTCTCTCTCTTCCATCTCTCTCTCTTCCTTCTCTCTCTCTCCCCCTCTCCCCTTTCTCTCTCTCTCTCTCTCTCTCCCCCCCTCTATCTCTCTTCCCTCTTCCTCTCTCCCTCTCCCCCCCCCTTCTTTATCTTCCTTCTCTCTCTCTCTTCCTTCCCTCTCTCTCTTCCCCCTCTTTCTCCCTCTCTCTCTTTCTCTCCCCCCCTCTCTCTCTCCCCTCATTCTTTCTCCCTCTCTCTATCTCCCTCTTCTCTCTCTCTTCCTCCTTCTCTATCTCTTCCCCCCTCTCCCCCCCCTTCCTCAGATCCTATGGGACCACCCCCCCTAAGGGCTGCTGATCTCCGGGCAGCAGGAAGGGGGGGAGGTATATGCAGTCCCATATGATCTGTCAGTGTGTAATGTTCTGGATGGATGACAGGAGGGAGAGCCCACAGAAGACAACACAGCTCACCTCCTCCGGGCTCTTTCATCTCCGCCACTTCTTCTCTCCCTGCTCCAGGCTGTCCCCTGGTCCTCGCTCGTCAGCTGCACGGTAGATACACCTCTGCTCCTTCCCCTATCTGGACAAAGGGGTCCTCCTTCCAAGATCCTCCTGTCTGGAGGTGAGCTCCTCTCCCATCTGAGCCCCCTCCCAGGCTCCTGCTCTCCAGTCTCACATCCTCATCTTCCACCCAAACTCTCCTCCAACTCTCCTGCTGCTGAGCAGGCTCAGTTACTCTTAAAGACAGTCCTGGCCCCTTGCCAAGTCTCCTGTTGGGGATTGGCCAGAATCCTCTAATAGTACAGACCAGCCACTCCTCACCTTTTCCCACTGCTTCTAGATCTTTCTCCAAAGTTCTACAGCAGAGGGAAATCCCAGACAGCTGGTTTGCAGAGCCTCTCAGCTCTGATTTGAATTTGACCTGCCTGGCTATCACACCCAGGCTGCTACTCAGCCTCCTGACTAGCAATTAGAGCTAGAGCTCCCCCTAGCTACCTTAGAGGGTGCTACAGAAACATAGAAGAGTGACAGCAAAAAAAAAAAAACCAAGTGATCCATCAAGTCTGCCCCATTTTTTTCTTTATTGAACCCTGTCACTGCGTCCACTGTTAAAAAAAAAAAAAAATTGCACAAAACCTAGATACAGATTAGATTGTCTCAGTTAGCACTGTCTGTGCAGGAGTCTCTTTTTACTTGTGAACCTTGTATCTGTAATCCTGGAAAGCTAACTGAGACAGGTTTGCAAAGGTCTGCAACAGAATTACATCTGGAGAGAGACAGATTGTCCCTCAAAACAGACACACATTTCAGCAGTGGTTAGGAGCAGATTTTTATTCTGTTGCAGGGCTACATAAGAGCAGCAGAGGGAGGAATTTATAAATGAAGCTGCTTAATTATAAAAAGTAAGTTTTTTAATCTGTCTCACATCTGTTGTTTAGAATAGCCTTATTTGCAACAGAATTAAAGTGGTTGTAAATGCTCAGATTTAAAAAAAAAACCAAACACACATGTTATACTTACCTGCTCCATGCAATGGTATTGCATAGAACGGCCCTGAATCTTCTCTTCTGGGGTCTCCCACTGGTGATCTAGGCTCCACCTCTTCTTGGTGAGCCCCCATAGGAAGTAATTTCTATCGACACACACAGTGTAGCCCTGCGCCGCCCCTGCTTTCTCTTTAAAGGATTTGATTGACCGCAGCCTCATAGGCCTGAGGAAGTCAATTGATGATGAAACGCGTCAGTAGGAAGTGACATCAGACACAAACTGTGGCAGCCATTGTAGAGAAGGTCTGTTGCATCTACAGTTCATGTAAGCAGAATTGTATGTAATAAAGCACTATTTTATATATAGTGCTGCACTACAGCTCTCCTATTTTAATTACATGCATCAGGAGTGTGCGGAATGGTGGAGCTCAGAGAAGAGTTTGCACTATAAGCACAGCGGAGAGTTTCTTTTGAGAGGTGCATTTACAACTGACCTCTGGTAAGGTGCATGACGTGGAGGGGTATATAAGTACCTGTAATAAATAAATAAATTGCTGTTGAAGGTTTGTTTACTGCTTTTCTTGTTATCATTAACAAAATTCCATACAAATTACTTAGCACCACAAATACTTAGTTCTGTATTATCTATAAGTAGCGGTACTGGGAGGTGGGTAAGGGATGGAAGCAATGGACTGTGTTCGGAGGTGGGTAGGAGGCCGATATAAGTACTGACTCAGACGGGGATAGTTCCTGCACTTATTCTCTGAGAAAAAAAGCCCTGCTTAAAGTATATCAAGGCCTGGAATTGGATAGCAGGCATCCTAAGATGCTACATCATACCTGTATTTTGCAGGTCTAGGCGAAAAGTAGAAATCAATAATCCTATAATATTCTTCAATGTTATGCAATTAACTAAAACTAAATATGCAATTAAGGATGAATGTTTTTACATTGTTCAGAATTGGCATGTCAATTACTTTTAATAACACATTGTTACTTACCCTAATATAATCAATATAACAATAAATAGTATGCTATGTAATTTTTAGCTCCTAGTCCACTCTGTTCTGCATTGCCAGTTTTCACTGCAGCACAATATTTTGACTAATGTGACAGCCGGAGAGAATTTTTGCCTTTTTGTCTATCCATGGAGTGCCTATAAATTTTTATAAAAGAGCTAATAATTGGCAGACTATGTAGAAATGGATATTCTCTGGCAAACTAGTAGATGTGTGTAGCTGCACAGAATCTTTTGTGAGTGCTTATTGTTTAAGTAGGACTAAGCTCAAAAATTGAAAACAATATGGAAAGCATCGATTCATCCATGAGGGAGTGGCAGATCAGAGTTTTACAAAGGCCAGCTTTGGCCACACAGTAAATCTGATATTATGAAAATTTGGTATCTAAGTGTGCTAACAAATGCAAAACAAAATACTCAGTAACATAGATAACTGGTTCGCTAAAGAAAGAAATAAAACTTTTGTGATTTTTTTATTATTACTTTGTACGAATAGACATCACTTCAGAGGGCCCCTTTCACACGGGGCAGATTCTTTTCCAAACATCAGAGGATCCACTCACAGATCTCCTGCTGATGAGAGCAGAACAGGTGGATGACACATCTATGTCTGCTCAGATTCTGCAGAATGGACACGGACAGAACCCACCCTGCGGGAGTAAAAGGTTCCACTGTCCGTTTACACCCATTTGCCCTCTGATCTGATCTGCCTAAACAGAAAACGATGGATCCCCTTCCATTTTTTTTGTGTTAGCAGACCAGATCGGACCCAGAGGTAGGACACAAGTCTGTTTACACCTGCCTTTCCATAGAAATGCATGGACCTTCCAAACAGGTCCACCTGAGAAACTGACAGGTAGATCTGATCGGATTGCCCATCTGATAGGAGCCTATGACTGATCTGTACAGCAGAAGCAAGTAATTGACATTTCACATACAAAACATTTTTCACTGACATCCAGTCTAGATTATGAGCTTTAATTCTGCCCTTTTACCTAAAAATAAAATCCTTTTATTATTTTACAGGATTTTACCTATAATATCTTTAAGTTAAACTCTAGGCAGGAAACAGAATACTACAGCTTTGTAATTGTTATTAAAGACCTGTGTTCATGGGCTTTGGAGTAGTGTCAGTTGAGTTAGTTTGACAGTTTGAGGAGTTTCCGAAATCTTTGAGGTAGATTTAGCCTGCAGTTGACCTCCATGCAACTTACTTTTGACCTGCTTCAGATGGGTTTTGGGTTACTATAGACTTGTGTAGGAAAGCAAAACCCACTTAAAGTGAACAAAAGCCCCTAAATGTATTTTTTAATGCAAGCAATGTAAGTACCTGAATTTGACCTGTTATCAACCTCTTGCAGTCCCTGTACAGCAGGGCTGAAGTGTGAGAGGAAGAAGCAGCAAAAGGAGCCATTTAGTTCATGTGCTGACAAGAAGTATGCTGATAGGAGAACGCAGAATGACAGAGAGTTGAACTCATCACTGTGCTGCTTCTCCTTTCATTGTCCAATAACAGGTTGGAGCAAGTCCAGAATGACCTGGGCTCAAAGGAGAACGGGATGAATGATACTGGTAATCAGACTGAGAGCATCTAATGGCAAAAAAAAAGTATAACCAGGGAAACCTCTGGATTGAAGCTTACTTTTGCAGCATAAACTGGTTTTTTGTAATCTTTTAATGAGGTATTTATTTTTATTGTTTTATTTCTGGCTGGAGTTTTGCTTTAATATCCTGAAAATTATATATATATTTTTAACTGACTTAATAACTCTATATTGGCTATTAAAACTTTTGCAGTCATAATTGTTAATGAACGAAGGCAACTTTTCATCTGGTATTTATGTATTTTTAAGCATGCCTTCGCTTCAGAGAATTTTATGTGTCTATGGCGCTTAATAAAAGGAGGTTGAATCTGATATTTTATGAATAAATTTTGGTTTTTTGGCTACTTTCACACTGAGGAGTTTTTGAAGAGTTTTTCTGGTAAAAAAAGCGTGTGAAAAGCTCAAGAAAAATGCTTCCCTGTGTATGTGAATGTATATATATGTATGTTTTCACACTGAGATGTTGCACTTGCGGTGCAGTGTAAAAACTCCTTTGGGGCATGTTTGGTGAGTTAATAAAATGCTCCAAAAACATCTCTTCCCATTGAAATCAATGGAAAAATGCCTGAAAAGCGCCTGAAAAACCCCTCTGGGAAGCATTTTTGGTGCAGTTTTTAAGTCGTGTTCTTTAAAAACGCTCAGAAAGTGCAGCAAAAGCACAGTAAAAACGCCTATGCGCTTTTGTTGTGTTTTTTCAGCGGATTAGTGTGAAAGTAGCCTATTAGGTGGGGCACTTGTCTAAGTCATTTCTTATGTATTTCAACAAGAATGCAAGTAAATCCCATACAATCTATAATGTAAATAACTTTCATGTATAGGTGTACTCAGCACCACCTCCCTATATAACAATAAAACTCCACAATCCCCCAAAACCAGTATGGGACTTTTAAGGTGCTGTCAACCTCGGGAATAAACACAGAACCACTTGTTGAAAATGTATTAATTTAATTAGGATGAAAATCTGAAACCAATTTAAAATATTAGTCATATCATATAGTCCTTAGCCATAGCACCAGACACCCGTTTCATTCCTCCCTCACAGTAAACACATAAAGTATAACAACAGAAACACTCCAGTATTCCAGAGACATGGGACAGCCAAGGATGCTGTGTGTCAACGCGTTTTGCGGGCTGTTCTTCTTCAGAAGCCCTTATTGAGGCATTGGTAACAAGAAAAGTATATTTCAATACATTCAATATTCCAAGCTTGCACAATAAGTGTTTCTTATACTTTTTACTACTTAGAGCTAGTCTGCATAACAATAGGTGACGCTGCCATATCACGGAGAAGGAGGTAAAGAACGACACACCATTCCAGATCTGCAGTCCCCAACATGGGCAAACATATACATGGGAGCTAACACAACTGAGGCATCGCATCTTGTTCTAATTTTAATATTTAACCTACACAGAATTACCACCTCTCCTGCAATAATACAACACATAAGAGATTTATACCTCAGTAGACTCTGGTGGTGGAACAGCTATGGGGCTGAAAACTACCTTTGACAATCTGCTCTTCTTTCAGCTGGGAGTTATCACATGCAGTCATACGGTCCACATAGACATAATGACTATCATAAAAGCGGTAATATCAAGTGACGATCACGTGACACCTAAGGGTAGCAAAAATACAGCAAACTCAATTACACTGCAGGATATGTAGCAAAAAAACAACTGCTAATATGCACAGATAGATGTAATTGTTTTAGTGACCACTAACCACACCGTGCGGCTTTGCCGTTAGCCTCTTGGTGCCCATATTATGACTGATAACATAGAGTGATAGTTTCTCGTAAAGTCAATCCTGTCTGCCTGCATCTCTTCTATGAACAATGATAGGGTCTGTCTACAGATGACTTTTTTTTTAACCAGAGAATAAAGGCAATCAGCACTGCTTATTTCAGGCGACCATCAGAACAATTGCTCTGGAAGAATTTTAGCTACATATATCTAATCGATCTGAAGAGATAAGAAAATGTAATCCTCATATCTAATAGTGTCTATTTTATGTATGCCGCCCTTCATCCCAAGTGTGTAAAGTTATTACACTGAGATTAGCTGATAAATATAAGTATCTATTTAGCAAGAATCTCAGTGGAATCAAATGCATATAATCTGTTTTAGCAGTCCATTTTAAAGTTGATGATATCACTGCGCAAACTACTTACATAGATAAGACTGTTTTCTCTGAAAAGAGGTTATTAGGAAATGTTGTTTGTAGACAGGATTCCAAAGGGGATTGTATGCCATTGCGGCAACCGTTTCTAAAAATATGGCAAATCTATTGTGAAGGATAGTTTTCTGCTCATGCCCATTCTTCATTGGGTGTCCTGTTGAGATCTATAGATGTTGCACAAGCAGTGCAGGACAACCTCATTCATTCCCTATAGAGGTCCAACAGTACTATAGGCCAGCAGGAGAGCTGTTCCTTCTGCTGCTATTCATATGAAAGCACATAATTAAAGGGTATTTCCACTTTTACAGTCACATTTGAGAAAACCCTGCTATATGTTTTTTATGTATTCCCATAGCATATTAAAAAAAATTTAAAAATGTTTCGTACCTTTTAGGCTTCATGCACACAGGGTGTCTGTTTAGCCCCTCTGAATGCCTGAACTCCTGGCAAGAGAAAAGCTGCTTAAAAAACATGGTAAAAGCAGCATATTGCACACACGTTTAGGCACGTCTAGGCATGTCAAGTGTTTGATGATAATGGATTCCGTTGGCAAGAATATTTATTTATTCTGGCTACTGGAATGCATTAATGCTCAAACGCTAGACACATCTAGCATTCGGGTTCATTTAGACACGTTTACACGCTTTTATGCCTGTTAGCAATTATTCTGCTCTTCCACTCCTCTACTGAATGTCACTTTTTATCCTGTAAATGCTCCTCTTCTAACCACTTGCCCTCCTGAGGATTTACTCCTCTTCCTGACCAGGCCATTTTTTGCGTAACGGCGCTGCATTACTTTAACTGATGATTGCGCAGTTATGCAATGCTGCTCCCAAATTAAGTTTACCTCCTTTTTTCCCACGAATTGAGCTTTCTTTTGGTGGTATTTGATCGCCTGTGCGCTTTTAATTTTTTGCACTATAAAAAAAAAGGCCAACAATTTTGAGAACAAACAGCATTTTTGACTTTTTGCTAGTAAACATGTCCAGTAAAACAATTCAAAAAATCTAATTTCTTCATAAATTTATGCCAAAATGTATTCTGCTACATGTCTTTGCTAAAAAAAAATCCCAATAGGTGTAAATTAATTGGTTTATGTGAAAGTCATAGCATTTACAAATGGCAATATAGATAGCACTTACACTGAACTAATGGTACTGGGCAGGATGGGGTTAACATGAGGGGTGATCAAAGGGTTAACTGTTTGCAGGGGGTGTTTTACTAGGGGGCCGTGTCAATGTGCTTCACTGTAAGCACATTGCTTTGGGTTGTTGTGCTGTGCACAGCCATCCAAAGCAGTGTGCCCGAGCTGACAGGGAGGAGAACTGTTAGTAAACAAAAAAGTCCTCCTCCCCATCACAGATCCTCGGTAATCACCAGGCGCTGGCGAGAGATCTGGTGATTGACAGCCGAGGCCGTGAATGGCAGCGTGGGGAGGGCTCGCACACGGCTCACGCGCAATCCCTACCCAGAAATGCAAAATTACTTATATATACATGATTTTGCACACCCGTGCCGCCCTGTATCAGTATTTCTGCTATAGGGTGGTCGGGAAGCGGCTAATATGCCTCTAAATGCATGGACAGAAAGGCTTACATAGAGGTGCTTTTATGGGCTGGAAAAAAAACGCCAAACACTTGTAAAAATTGTGTTATTGAGCCCATTGTACATGATATGTTTCTAAGGTGGTGTCATGGCTGATTCTATGAATTTCTGGACATTCTCACAGTGTCTTTGTCCCCACACAGAGTGAGCTATACTGTACCTCATTAACATACAATGCAGGAGGATGATCTATACATTTGTATCCCTTTGTCAAGACACAATGTTCAAATCTAGTTTACAGCTGATTATGAAGAATTGTGAACACAATACAGTTGAGGTTAATCATGTTAATTATTACTCCACAGTCCCCTCCTAAACATTACACAGCAGGGAATGTAAGAGAAGAGCATGTAAGGCTTTTCAAGCAAGTCAAAACACTTAAAAAGGTAACCAGCATTTATTTATATAATATCCTTCTAAATTATGCTATATTAATGTAACACATATAAAGCAGGTGTTATCCAAATCTGGCTACAAAAGTGGAAATTGACTTTAAGTGTATCTGTACCTTGCCCCGCAGGGCTTTAATGTTGGATTTTGTAGCACTTACCTTTGCTTTGCTGTCCCACTGCATGATTCCAATGCCAGGAGAGAACATAAAGTATGGGTACTTTGGGGTGCAGGGGAAGTAACAATACTGGTCCTTTTCCCTGTATTAGCTCAAAGATTTTCTTAAAGTGTTACTAAACCCAGGACCCTGCATTCACTCTATCTGGTCTCCAACAGTACGCAGAACATGGAAATGCAATTATTTTAGTAAATACAAACTGCTAAATGCCTTTTATGATCAACAGTTAGATTCGTCTTGTGACTTCTATCTGTGTCCAGCAGAACACTGGTTAAGCTTGTAGGAGGAGTTTTCTTTTTGCTTTAGGAGGATGCAAAACCCCTGACCTCTGTCTGGACAGTGCTGATTGGCCCTGTGCTGATCACATGCACTCTCCCAAGAAAAAAAAAAAACCTCTCTAGCAATACACACCAAACTGAGCATGTGCAGAGTGTCTCCACACAATATGTCTTGGGAGGTAGACACTGGAAGAAGAGGAGGATCAGAGAAGTCAGGATCAAACAGCGTTTTTACACAATGCAGCGGATTAACCCCTTAGCTTCCACAATGAGTATAACAAGCATGCTTTACTGCATATACAGACTGATTTTACTGTTGTGGGTTTAGTAACACTTTAAAGCTAACAGAAGACCTCTTATCCTCTTATCCTCACGCCTGGCAGCAAAGAGAACAGCAAACAGAAAAGGTAATTTAAGTATAAGCTATAGTGTGGACTGGCCAGAATGTGCAAAGTTCACTTAAAGCCTGAAATCCAGGCAGATTTATTTTTAATTGCACTATTGTTAGGTACCTGTCTTGATAGCATTCTTCTGTCATCAGCCTCATGTTTTCTACTACAAAGCAGCACTCTGTACTGGGAAAAGGAAAGCTATCACTATGAACCAATCAGGCTCTCCTGCATTGCACATGTGCTGACAAGGAACGCGCTTACTAGCAGAGAAATCAGGATCGGTGGAGGGAAGAGCTCATCAGTGTGCTGCTACTCCATCACTGTCCACTCAGATAGCTGATTGTCCTGGATCAAGCTGTGTTACCTTTGCAGTGAAGATCTAGGGACCTGCATCTGCTTTCTGACAGGAGTGGTAGTGTAGGGTCTTATTGTTATTCACATAGTAGGATTTACTTTGAATTCCCTTATGTTAGGTGCCATTCACTTGGGTCCAAGTCCTAGTGACTTGATGGATGAGATATCTAAAGAGAAGTTAACTTTGTGCTAGTCTTGCAAGATCTTCCAGTGTCATCTCCACAGCTATGGTCAATGTGTCTAACCATCTAGCAGCCGGTTTCCTTCTTTGCCTAGTTCCTTCGATCTTCCAAAACATTATTTCCTTCTCCAGTGACCTCTCTTTTTTGACAATGTGACCAAAATAGGACAGCTGTAACTTCATCATTTGGTCTTCTAGTGACATACCCGGTTTGATCTCTTCATAAATTGATCTATCATTTCTTTGGGCTGTCCATGGCATGCCTAAAATCTTTCTCCAGCACCAAATTGCCATTCAGGTCTCTACACATTCTTGTTCCTTTGATACAGAACCACTTTACAGATATTCCTGCTGAGAGGGTTGCTGAACAGTATTCCCTGCCACTCATACTTGCTTACTGAGGGGTATATAAAAGATTGTAGGAGGGGCCTATGATGGTTGGGTAGCTGGAATGAGATTGAAGTAGAACTCCATTTTACACATGGGGCTTGCACAGAAGACAAAATGTGAGTGAACTCGGAGCTGGGTTACACGTTCCCCATGGGGACTCATCTGGACTACTCCCTATGGAGAAAGGAAGAAAGACACGGCACCCCTTATTTGGGAAGAATATGTAGCAGGAATCTTATATGAGGACGTTAGTCTCTCCAGAAGAGCTTTATTGTGTGGAACCTTACAAGAGTATGAGCTGCAGAAGTAGCTGAAAAGTAGCAGATGCTTCTGTAGATGTTGAAAGTTATTGGAAATGTACAGTAAAGTGTTTATCTTTTTAAATATGCAATTCCAGCCTGGACTGTTATTTCTTCCTGGGGCAGTTCTTTGTATCACAAATCGGTGTGTGTTGACAAAGGAACAGATGTTGGCAAAGAGTGTGGGCTTCATAGTGGGATTATAATCTGGTCGGGCAAATTTGGGCCTTGCCTGGAGTTCACAAGGGGCTGATGCTGTCTCCCTGTTATCACAGTTAGAGAAGTGGGAACTCTGGGAACCCTATATAAAAGTTTGTAGTCAAGCCATGCTTACTGCCCTAAGCTGAAGATGCTGTACAGAAATGGTTTACTGGTAGTATGAGGTTACCCCTGTGTGTCCTGCTACATTTACAGTAGGGTCACATGAATGGCTTAATAGTCATTCATATATATTCCTTAACCTAAATGATAGCTAAATACACTGACCCTTCAGTTTTTGTATGGGCAACCTATTGCTCTTTTACCTTTTATTTTAACCATTATTGGGATTAATTGGGCAGTTTACCATTTTGTAAAAGGAACATATTACCTGATATAAACATTTCTGGGCATATCTTTACCCATAGGATGGTACAAGATAAAGTAAATACCAGTAAACCCCTGTTCATGTGCTCTTCTCCAAGTGGGAAGCATAGAAGGTATGTGAACAGGGGTGGACTGACAACTCATGGGGCCTCCAGGCAATAGGGGATCATGGGGCCCCTATGTCCTCGCCCACACTCAAACTACACCCAAAAAAGCCTATGAAAGGTACCAGGGTCATATCATGGGGCCCCCTGCTGACCCCGGGCCCTCGGGCAGTGCCCGAGTTCCAAAATGGTCAGTCTGTCCCCGTATGTGAAACGTGCAGATTTGCCTGCCAACACGTAAATCCAGAGATAAAGCTGTACACATGAGCAAATTTTTCAGATCATCAAAACACATTGAGATGGTTGTTTGCTTGCATGTAATTTATATTCATCATTACACAAATAATTGGCAAGACACATTGTAGCCAATTTCTTACAGAGTGAAATGTAAAAGTCCTCACTGTAAAATAAAAATGATAGCATTAGTCTCTCTTGAAGCAAGAAATGAGCATGAGGTACAGCTGGAAGGAAATACAGTAAATGCAATCTATGCAGAACGGTTGTATTGAGGCTGAAGCACAATATACATACATTAAATCTCCTGAAGGATCACTAACTAAAGCTCTTTTTCTTTTTTTTAGTATCTTACACATTTTCCGACTATTTAGTCACTTGAGCATAGAGAAAATGCTGTTTTAGAATAGATTACATACATATATAGATAGGTGTGATGTAAATGGAATACGTTCCCTGGAAATATAGGCTAGAATTTTGGAAGTCACTTCTTTTCAAAAAAGGCAAACCAATCATTTAGAAATATTCACTTTGCCTAATGGAAATTGCTACTGTCATCTAAAATGATTGCATGTTAGATTTGACACCATAATAGCCCTAAATTGTAAGCCAGAAATGGACAATAAATAGGACTCTGTACATTAGGATGGCCCCAGATGCAGCTTTATACGGTATATTCTGCATGGCATGACTACATGCAATGCTTGCATGAGTACAGGGTATTATCAATGGTATAAGTTATAAATGATTTTTAACTAAATACAACTTTGTCGAACATACTGTTGTTAACGTTAAAAGCAGTCTGTATTTACTGTGAAAAATATATTAACCCCTTACTGTGCACAGGAAGAGAAAACACACACACAGAATTGTTGCAATAAAGATCTCTTGTCTATTGAGAATGTTACAACGGCTTTAGTACAGCTTATAGATAGGAATTAGATCACGTGCCAGTTGGCTGGACAATACACTTCTATGTCTTAGTAGGCGCTCAAGGTCACAGCTGGCTATGCGCCTAGGTATAATGTTATCTCAGTTTTTCTCATGAGAACGCAGCTGAAGAAAAGAATTTATAGAAAAACCCTGTGGGATTAACAAATATAAAATTATTATTATTATACGGGATTTATAAATCTCCAACAGTTTGCGCAGCGCTTTACAAAATGAAGGTAGATATTACAATTACAAGACAATTTTGGTACAAGAGGAATCAGAGGGCCCTGCTCATTAGAGCTTACAATCTAGGAGATAAAGTCTTTAAAGCATAGCTCTGAGCGAACTTGCTCACTGTTTGAGGTACAGTATCTCACAGAAGTGAGTACATCCCTCACATTTTTGTAAATATTTTATGTCTTTTCATGTGACAACACTAAAGAAATGACACTTTGCTACAATGTAAAGTAATGAGTGTACAGCTGGTATAGCAGTGTAAATTTGCTGCCCTCAAAATAACTCAACACACAGCAATTAATGTCTAAACTGCTGGCAACAAAAGTGAGTACACCCATAAGTGAAAATGTCCAAATTGGGCTCAAAGTGTCAATATTTTGTGTGGCCACCATTATTTTCCAGCACTGCCTTGGGCATGGCGTTCACCAGAGCTTCACAGGTTGCCACTGGAGTCCTTGTAACACTAATGAATCACATGACACCGGGGAGGGAAAATGGCTAATTGGGCCCAATTTGGACATTTTCACTTAGGGGTGTACTCACTTTTGTTGCCAGCAGTTTAGACATTAATGGCTGTGTGTTGAGTTATTCTGAGGGCAGCAAATTTACACTGCTATACAAGCTGTACACTCACTACTTTACATTGTAGGGAACTATGAAGGCCAACATGTACTGTGACATACTGAAGCAGAGCATGATCCCCTTCTTTCGGAGACTGGACCGCAGGGCAGTATTCCAACATAACGACCCCAAACACACCTCAAAGATGACCACTACCTTGCTAAAAAAGCTGAGGGTAAAGGTGATGGACTGGCCAAGCATGTCTCCAGACCTAAACCCTATTGAGCATCTGTGTGGCATCCACAAATGGAAGGTGGAGCAGCGCAAGGTCTCTAACATCCACCAGCTCCGTGATGTCATCATGGAGGAGTGGAAGAGGACTCCAGTGGCAACCTGTGAAGCTCTGGTGAACTCCATGCCCAAGGCAGTGCTGGAAAATAATGGTGGCCACACAAAATATTGACACTTTGGGCCCAATTTGGACATTTTCACTTAGGGGTGTACTCACTTTTGTTGCCAGCGGTTTAGACATTAATGGCTGTGTGTTGTGTTATGTTGAGGGGACAGCAAATTTACACTGTTATACAAGCTGTACACTCTCTACTTTACATTGTAGCAAAGTGTAATTTTTTCAGTGTTTTCACATAAAAAGATATATTAAAATATTTACAAAATGTGAGGTGTGTACTCACTTCTGTGAGATACTATATTTTACATTAATTAACTCTAAAAATTTGGGTTGTGGCCCCCTAAAACATTGGTGCCAGGAAATATCCAAAGCATTCCACTATTTTAAGTCCTGTTGGTTTTTCTTCCCTGTTGTTTGATTCTGGTATAAGATATGAAAAGAAGCATGCTTTGACATTTATTTATTGATTGGTTGTACAAGTCCCATCTGCTTTGGGCTGTGCTCAACAGCCCTCCCCCCCAACTGCTGCTTTTAAGGATTCCTACCTACATGTCCTAGTAAAATACCTTGGGTTGTGATGACCTGGGCAAAACAGTACAGTATGATACAGACAAAGCTCAAATGGTCCATCAAAAGACTATCAACGTGACCCTTACAGAAGAGTGCCACCCTTTCTTGGTAATTGTTCCTGTATGTAAATAAAAAAATACATACTAGTCTGTGAAGTCTATTTCCAGCAATTTTTACTTCCAGCCCAAAGTTCTTCCTCAGGGCTCTGTTCCTGGGTATAATGTTATCTCAGGGCTCTGTTCCAAAAGATCATACGATTTCCCTGTGGCTGCATTTTAAAAAAAAAGGCGCAGGAACCTTTTTCCTGCATGAAACACTTGTACCAAAAGTCATCCAGTACCCAGCTTTAGGTTCCTTTCACATGGAGTGCAGACAATTCCAATCATCAGGGGATCTGTGAGCAGATTGTCTACTGATTGGAGACTCAGTTGCTCAGTTTCTACAAAGCTGAGGGAAAACCTGTCAGGTATATGGGCGGCGTAAATGGACTCTGCTCTCTGTTTACATCATGCTACCTCCAATCCGGTCCACAAAAATGCTGCACAGTCCTATTTTTCCCAAATCTGTATGGACCCGGAGGTAGATGGGTGTAAAAAGACACAAGACACTGAAAAACTGACCTGATCAGAAGGCCCATGTGAAAGGGGCTTTAGTGTATCTTTATACCATTTTTGTAGACTTCAAAGCTGAATTTTGAGTAACTTCACAAGTCTACATAAATAAGATCCTGGCATGTCACAATATACAGCAACAGTGTTTTTTATGTAAGCTGGACCTTTAATTATTAAAATAACACTAAACTCGGATTATAAAAAAAAACAATTCAAGTGTGTATTCTTAACTCAAAAAAGTAACTGCCGTTGTTCTCAGCCTCCTACATATCTAATTTTTTTTTCTTCTGCTCCTCCAATGTTTTGGGGTTTTTTTTGCAGCTGTCATACAACTTCCTTTAGAGCAGTGTTTCTCAACTCCAGTCCTCATGGACCCCCAACAGGTCATGTTTTCAGGATTTCCATTATTTTGCACAGGTGATTTGATCAGTTTCACTGCCTTAGTAATTACCACAGCTGTTTCATCTGAGGGAAATCCTGAAAACATGACCTGTTGGGGGTCCATGAGGACTGGAGTTGAGAAACACTGCTTTAGAGGGTGGCTACGTT